>NC_082397.1:13489766-13524980 GCF_031168955.1 Gadus macrocephalus
GCAAAGAGATTTGTATAGTGAGATCGCTGCTTCTACTATCACCCCACTCTGGCCCAGCGCCGCCCCCCGTGTCACTCTGCCATGTGACACGGTCCCACGGCTATTGTTTGCTTCCCTCGTCCGAGGTGTCCGACTATACGCTTTAAACGAGGCCAGAGGCCAGGCCAATGAATACAGTTGCAAGCCATGGAATGTCATTGTTTGCTTTTATTGGACAAACAACATCAGCCACAACACCAGCCCTGCAAACAGGGAGTTGGGGTTAGTTTCGGCGGAGTCGCCCAAAATCAGACAACTTTTTTGTAGTTATCTATCTGTCTAGCAAGCCGACAGCCGGTCTAAGGGACGGCTACTTTCTAGAAAGTTTCTTCAGACACAAACGTTTGTTCAGACATCCGATACAGTGGAGTTGAGGAATTGGAGGCTTGAGTTGCAGAAGGTAAGTGAGTGTTGATGGATGAAGTGTTGTGTTGAGGACGCGCTCCTCAACCTCATACTGCTCCTGCGCTTACTGTTCAGACAAGAGGTGCTTACGGGTTTGGATCGAGATTTCAGATGACATGGTTGTGCTGTCTATGGCTCTTTCTCTATGCCCTCTATAACTCTTCTCTTAGAGATACCATAGTTGTAAACTAATAATGAGAGGTCTTTTATTTTAACAGTATTAGAAGCTTGGTTCTGAGATATGATATCCACAGAGATAGTGTTGAATCATGCTCATATTCCACATTATGGT
The DNA here is from genome assembly GCF_031168955.1 of Gadus macrocephalus. NCBI lineage: Eukaryota > Metazoa > Chordata > Actinopteri > Gadiformes > Gadidae > Gadus > Gadus macrocephalus. The sequence goes on from NC_082397.1 coordinate 13,490,503, forward strand.
GTGTATGTAGTGGCTTCCCCAAGGATGTGTGTTGGCTGATGTGATATTATTAGTGTGATGCTTATGTAAATGTTGTGCTGGTTAATATTGAAAATGGGGAAATATAAAGTGGACTGCAGTATTATCACGAGTCATAATTTTTTTCGGCTTGCAAATCAAGTCATTTTTGCAGTGGTGCTGACTCCTATGCTGGTTCCAGAATAGACTAACTGTTCTGCATGAATAGAGTGGGGTGCAGGGAAACAGACACGTCGGCAAAAATACTCTTCCCCTTATATAATTGGATCGGTCCGTTTGCCGTAGTTTTGACCCTATGTTTTAAAAGCCATCCTTTAACAGATAGTAACTTAAGTTAGACGTCCTTTAGTAAGACAAATTACTTTAATGATCAGCTGTGCAAAGTATCTTGAGTTCTCAGTCTCAGAGTCTGCTTTGGCTTTACTGAGTGTTTCAACCAGTCCACATTGTCCTCTTTGCATGTAGCCATTATGTTACCATAAATATAATGGAATCAATGGATCTTTTGAATCGTCTCCACAAACACTAAGGCTCATACAGTACACAGACACATGAATATGCAACTCTTGGCACCACCAACACCGATGCCTTGCTCGATTCCCAGTACACTTTCTCTCTATCCTCTTATCATGCTTAATGCTGTAACAGTTTTTTCCTCTATAGGTCGATTCTGGGCATTAGGTTCTCTTTGCTGATGTTGCGATTCACTCCATTTTCCATCTGCTGAAGTTTGTTTTGTACAGTGTTATGGATGGGTCGTGTTTTGGGTGCCAACACAAATTATCTTTGAATTATGGGTCGGTAAACATGAACTACCACCATATATCATAACTGTTATAGTGAGTTTTTTCTTTGCAGCATGATTCAGTAGTGATTTACCGGTAAAGACTAAGTAAGAGTAAAGATACACTGACAGCACAATATCTAAACGTGTGTGTGTGTGTGTGTGTGTGTGTGTGTGTGTGTGTGTGTGTGTGTGTGTGTGTGTGTGTGTGTGTGTGTGTGTGTGTGTGTGTGTGTGTGTGTGTGTGTGTGCGCGCGGGTGTGGGTGTTTTGGTTTTCTGTGTAAACCACCGTTAGGTTTTGTACCCTTCTGCTTTCCTTCACTGCCAAACCCTTGTGAGTTGCCTTGGCTGATCGATCCCCCTGTATTTTTTTAGAAAGGTACCTGTAAATAATGAATGCAAACAGCTCCTCGGCTGGCTGAAGTGGCACAAGTCCAAGTGCTCCTGGATACTCTGCGCTCTGCACTCTATACAGATCTCTCTTCCTGTAGCAGGGCAGGCAGACGTCATGCAGGCGTATACCTTTGGAAGTTTGTCTGGCTGGAGTTTACTTGCAAAATCTTGAGCAGTAGCCAGGCATCAGATGAATTTCTTGAACTCCGATGGTTGGGCTGATGTACTCATACTAGGTCACTAGTTTGAACTAGTATACTCTTTTAATCTATTTATATGAATAATACTTGAGCTTTGAACCCGATTTTACAATGGTCTTCATTGTGCTTCCTTTCACCTCAGTTCACCGTCCTTCAGCTGCTGTTGGGCTGGTTGACCTCTGCTCCTCTGTGGTGTGAGACATGCCCTTCCATCAGTGGAAGTCAGCATTAACTGATTTTACTCCTGACAATGCTTGTGCAATGTTGGGTAATGATTACCATTTACACATGAAGTCTGACTAGTGGACCATTAAGTTTGCATAATTCTAACTATTAACCCAGTTCACAATAAAAAAAATAGATTTTAGTTCACCATATGCCATTATTATGATCATTATAATACTTATTACTCACTAATACTTATTGTTATTATTATTATTATTATTATTATTATTATTATTTTGATCATTATTATTATTGTTATTATTATTATTATTATACATTTTTATGAGTGCATCCAGGTGATCACCAATGCAAACCTATCCCCTGTCTAGTTGAATCCTGAGCAGCTGTCAGCAGTTGCAGGCTGATACAGTTTTATCTTTCTATCCCACGCTGAACATTATTTTAAACGCCTCATAAGATGATGACCTTTCTTTCAAATATGGCCCCGCTGAGCGTATGTTAGCATCTCCCGCTCCTAACTAAATAATAGTACCAGTGTGACCTTTTGGCTGTATAGCAGTATAGTGCCTGCTCAGCGAAACCAAGGGAACATTAAACTAGAGAGAGAGAGAGAGAGAGAGAGAGAGAGAGAGAGAGAGAGAGAGAGAGAGAGAGAGAGAGAGAGAGAGAGAGAGAGAGAGAGAGAGAGAGAGAGAGAGAGAGAGAGAGAGAGAGAGAGAGAGAGAGAGAGAGAGAGAGAGAGAGAGAGAGAGAGAGAGAGAGAGAGAGTGATGTTAGGGCCTTGGTGGTGACGTAACCTGTCACTGTTGGGAATCTGGGTCACAAATGGTTCAGGCTGGTGTGTGTGTTTGTGAAGGGGAGATAAAGAGTACGCACAAACAAAAATTATAAAACAGGCAAAATAGAGAAGAGAAAGATCGCTAAAGGATCACCCTGTCAGGATAAGCTGTTCACAGAGAGCCAAGAGAAAGGGGCCGTCCTAGTCCCCCCACACACAAACACACACAAACACACACACGTAGCGCGGCACGGACGACCAATCAAATCACTTGCATCGCTGCTCCCACCGTGCTCACACCAAGTGAGCATCGACAACAGACCGAGAGAGAGGAAAGGAGAGGGTGGACCCACACCTGAACGGAAACCTCCGGACCCTATGTGGGAGTGCAGGATAACCACTCTTTAAGGGATTTATAAGGTGCAGGATGGATGATTGACAACAGGAAATATAATTTGCCTACTCTAATTAATTTTGTACTTATATGGGATTTCCGGTGCAAATATGGAGATTTTCTGGTTTGATTCTCAGTTTTTTTGGACGTTTTGTGAGCGTCTGGCATTAAATCAAGCAGTTGCCACCGTCCACGCTTGGAGTTGACTGGGATGCCACACAACGTCGCTGACTCATATTGGAGGTGCTTGGTTGCACAGATAGGCACGATATGTACGTATTTCTGAGACAATGATAAAGGCAATGGGGGAACATGTTGGACGGGGGACAGAGAAAGTGGGCATGTGACTGAACTGAAGAGAGGCCATGAAAGCTGCAGGAGAGGCCAGGATTATGTCTAAGGTCAGGAGCATTTCTATTACCACAGCCACGTCTGCTCTCATCCCACTCTCATTTCATTTAGGACGTCATTCCTTAAAATATCAACAATATCAACTGAGTCACTGAGCTAAAATCCAACCAAATATAACACTTGAAAATTGTAATCCATTTTGTTCCTGCACGCACACAGGAAGAGTACAATTAAAGTAGTTGTGTTTAAAGCCTTTTCAAGATGTTTCTGTTAAATTTCATAAGTATTTAATATATTAGCAAACTATTTTGTTTACGATTCAATTGTTTTCTGGACACTGGTGACAAATGGTGCTTAAACAATTTACAGAGGTGGGTCAATTCATTCATTTTTGCCAATAGGTGGTAGTGTACTTGCAACAATGGCTGTACTATAAGGATGTAATATAAACTATAACATCCTTAATATAGTTATCTTTTTCTGTCTTCAGCAGTTCAAACAAACCCCCACCATAACTTGATTCACTCATACACTCTTAAGACAGTGGCACAAATCAATATGTGCTTCAGAAATGCCACACTATGTCTCTCACACTCATACACAAACAATCACACGCACACACAAATATTAAATCTCACCCACACAAACAATCGATTGCTCACACGCACACCAACAAATACACAGAAGACCGGATTTTAAAGCTGGCTAGCATGTCTCCTAAATTTTCAGGTGTGATGATGGGTGCTCTCCAGGTCCATTAGGTGTCATTTTGTGGGATTTATTGTACCCCTCTGGGTGCTTGGTGGTGGGGGTGGGCCTCAAAGCCGGCCCTACCATTCCCTCTCCATGTGATGAATTCCATTCCGGGACATCCCTTGCAAAACTATTCCACACTCCTTTTAATTAAGGGCTGATGGTGGTGGACTAATGACTCCACAAAGTGTTATCAGCTCCAGATCCGCCTAGTTTCATTAGTCCTGCAGTGTAATGAACTGTGGGATTGATGATTTTTATTTCAACAGAGGATTTAAAAAAAATTGCGTCTTTATGTCAACCTTTTAAAATTAGCCGAATTCTATGCTAACAGCTACTTTTGCAATGCAGCTTGGAAAACACACTTTATCTTGCGGAGCAGTTGTCATTTGTTGATTCACTATTACACTGAGTACCAATCATTTGTCTTAAGAGGCGTTTCATAATTTCACATTTTCCTTTTGAAAATAATCACATTATGGAGAATTCATAATTCACATTTAGCTAAAGTTAAAATATCAGCATCATTAAAACATTAATATATTTTTATTGTATTGTAATATCATGAAAAATATATGTAATTCTAACTGTAAATTCAAACATATTAGTTTCTAAAGGTAGCACATTTAATCACGTTTAGTTCAAGATTCAACGAAAATTGTGTGTGTATGAAAGCACTTGTTACACATGAAGTGCTTAAAATTAGTTTATTCTGCCTCGTTCTCTTGACAGACACGCAAACCAGACTAATTAGGACCCCCAAAATAGCCGTGTGTGTGTCACTGTGATGACCCCATGCAGACCCCCATTCAGCTCTTCACACAGCTCGCACAGAGTACAGAAAACCAATGGTATAGATGCCACAAACCCCACCGCCACATTAACCATAATTACTCATCACCTAAAAACCTAATCCATGTGTTGTTCAAGGTGGCTGTGGGGGTCTTATTACATAAATGAATCAAATAATGCGAGCTATTATGAGATTTTCTTCCAGCGAGAAAAACTGAGTCATTGTTACATGACTTACGTTTCATGACAGCTGTTGCTGAACCCCCGTACTGAAGGTGATTCATTAATAACCAGACTCTGAACCGTTTGTCTATCACTGGCACTCACACTCTGGCTCAAAGTGTTAGTGAATAGGGCCGTGGTGTCGTGCTGGGCGGACATCTGCCTCCCTTCAGACTGTCAGAAGAAAGATACAATGGACACGAGCCATGTGAAGGCTTAGTGACTCAATTTAGACCGGAGACTGTAGCTTTCCAACAATAATGGCTCAAACTTCCGTCCGATAACTTGGTGTCTAAACTGCTAAACTGTATGCTAGATGCACAGTATTAAATGCACAGTATTTCCCTCCCATGCCAAAATGCTTTAGAGAGGAAAAGAACATTCCCAAGCTTGACCAGGTAATGCACCGATTTTTCCCTTATCGTTACAAATCATTATGAACTAAAGTGATTCTCAGTCAATGTGAAGTGATGATCGGTGAAGGTCTGTGGGTAGGCAAGATAAAGAACTTGAGAAAGTCTGGTCCAATTGATCGCATAATGTCTCGAAATGTAGATTGCAAAGAACATTATGTAGGTTGAGTGATAGCTTAATAATAATAAGAACCATAAAAACAATAATTATCTGCATTTGGAGATGTTGGTGCCCATTAAGGTCAAATATAACCCCCAACACACCAAGCCCAGTCTGCTGACCAGGTGCTTTCTGCTGGGCAGCGCTACATGAAATTGCTTCGACAACCAATTGTATTTCCGTGCACTCCCGCAGGGTCGTGCTGGCAATATGTTGAGGGAACAGACCACCATCAAATGAAACCCTTATGACACAACTGTTCCGTGATCAGCCCGCTGCGGCACAGGGTTGAATTCTGCTGAAGTGTTTAGTATTAACACCTTGCTTCATTTGCCAGGCTTCCTTGTCTCTTACATTACCCTCCTTTGGGGGTGGGGTTTTAAAGACTTTCTGAATGAAGCGGTGAAAAGATCTCATCGACATCTAGGCCCTAGTGAGATATATTTCCATTATTGGTCAAGAGTCAGCTGACCTCAGTCCCTAACGACCAACAGGACTGAGTACAGTTCATGCAAGCGTATGGTTGATTGGCTTAGTTGTCTTTGTTAATATGCCACACATATTCCCTTGTCTCCCCACACACAATGAAACCTAAAACCCTTTATGATCTTGATCAATATTGTGTGGCAGTCTATACAAGACAGTTCAGTGTGTTGCCCACTCGGTGGCGAGGCAATGACTCAGCATACACCGCAGAATACGCCGTCATGCTCTGAACAAAACATGAATTGATTTGGATGAATGGTAAAATCAAAGTGGCTTGCAGCGTGGGTGCTCCATGTTGACTCACTGGTTTCCAAATGCACTAGGAGTAAAAGGGCAGCTCCCTTGTTGACTCCATCCGCAGCCCTGAATCCACATCCACATTCAAGGCAGAGCTCAAAAGCTACCATTCAGAGGGGCTCTCAGCCCTTATCTTATCGTTATTTACTGTGTCCTTGGGGACCGAAAGACGCTTTTAATTTGAATGTATTGTTATTATTGTCTCTCTGTCTAAGCCCACATATTTATAACCTTGCAGAACACAATTTCTTTATACCTGCCCAAACAACGACCAGGATTGCAATCGGACAAGTGTACGCTCCAAAAACTAAAATCAATTATTTTCAATTGGTACCTACTTTTTGGTAAGGTAACGGTTATTGAAAGGGTGAGATGAGAGTTACTGATAGTATCGTTCCACCCAACTCACGTTGCTGTTCTGCTAAATGAGTTGTATTTTATTCAATCCATTTTCTTTTCTTACGATTGCACAAATGTGTGTTTAGAGATACTCTGTACGGTTCAACACATAATCAAGACCTGATCAATATTTTACAAGCATTAAGATCATTTAAAATCATTTTCAATCCAGGTCCTCAATAACCAGAAAGACATTTCCAGAAAGATTTTCTGAAGAAAAGTATAATCTGAAAACCTCTTACTTTTCTCTACCTTCACTGATAGGCCAAGCAAAGAAGGTGGAAGAAACTGTGGAAACCACAAAGGTAGGGTGTCCATGAATGGCAGAAACATTACACACACTATCACTGACCTCCTTAGGAGGCAGATTGTATTAATGTATGAAGTACTAAATGTCACTCATCTGTAATGATATAAAAGTTCTTCATTATTATTATTTCTTAAACTTTGGTTTATTTGTATCTATTTATTTATTTGTATTCATTTTCTTTGTCTGTTGTGGGGTGGCTTAACTTTAATAGTAAGTTCAGCCAGTTAAATAAAAATATGATACATAAAACAATATCAAAGTAATTGCTTTAGGGATTTTCTCATCTCACATTTATAGTTATAATCATTTCTCAATGAAAGAACCCTTTTTTGTCTCGTTCATACTAAATCATTTCAGTGAATTGGTTCATTATTGTTTGCACATACCTTAATTCACCAAAAGGGGGAGCTGTACAAAATAGGCCATGACATCAGGGCCTCTATCATCTCCAGCCCCTTTCCCCTACTTCGTACTAAATAGGATGAAGGAGGGGGAGGGGGGCTTAGGTTGTCTTCATAGAACAAACAACATAACTATTAGAATTCCCCACATGATATTGCCATCAAATTGCTTGTTAAGTAGTGTCAGTATCAGACTCTAAACTAAGTTGCTTACCTGAACTGACACAGACAAGGCGGAACTATAGTTTCCTCTAACATATTAGTGATTTGAATGTTTTGTTATCAAAGTTAACTGCAAGAATGTATGCTTTTGTGTGGGAAATGTTGTCTGTTGTGGTATCTCTGCAGAATTGAGACACACACTTGTCATGAATGAATCCAATGTAAACAGCATTCTGTTGGCTGAGTGGTCACTAGGAGTGACGTGGGCCGTCTTTAAGGCTTTCAGTGCCTTTTCAAAAGTGTTAAATTGCTATCCAACGATGTTTTTGTTCGTGGTAACGTTCCCATATGTCCACATATAGGCCTGCGTCTTTATCTTACTTCATTTGTCTTTGTGAGTTTAGTGTGTGTGCGATATTTATACGTGAGTACCCTCATGCGTCACAATTGTTGGGCATTGTCTGCCATTGTCTTCACGTTTTTGTACTTTTTCTGCCAGCCCTAAGACTGAACCGCTCCAGACTTTGATTATGACAGGGCCGTCTCTATGACTACGGTACGGGTCTATCGATGCAGACGAGTTAGTCAATATCAACATTTAAAATTATTTTCGGCCTTTCAAAGCTTTATTCCTCCGTCAGTCAGGCGTCAGAGCCGGCTCAGGGACTAATTAAATCCCTGGCTCTGGTGCTTTATTCTCCTTGTTGTTGTTAAATTGGGTTGAAGGAAAGAGTTCTTGCACAAACACAGAATGCACGCCCTCCACTCCAAAGCTAAGACACTTATTATCGTATTTCGTGTTGGTTTGTGTGTTGCCGACGGCGTCTACACCACTTGAAATTCAAGCAGTGGATTAACGTTTTCCAAATCTAGAAAGCATCTGTACAATTTCTGTTTTGCATTACGCCCCTGTCCTTATAATGAAGGGATAAAAACTAAAGGTCACGATGAGCAGAGCACATTAACAGAGATGGGGACATCCATCACCTACATCCATCTGCATTCTAGTCTCAATAAGCCCACATGCTATTCACATTCATGCTTTTAATGTAATTGCGTAGTTCCTCGATGGTTATGTAAGCTGAACATTGAGCCACAGATACTGAGATTACGTGATAACCCCTGATGGGTATTGCAAATATAGATTCTGCCAAAGTCCAAATCAAAATATATTTAAAAATTTATAATTTTAAATGTAATTTAACAGTATTTGACTTATCCGGTTGTTTACAGGAATGCTTCAGCACTATGCTCTTTTGGAAGATGGTATTATGTATACATACTAGGGGTGTAACGGTACACGTATTTGAACCGAACCGTCACGGTACAGGCACTTCGGTGCGGTTACAGAGGTGTACCGCGGTCCGTAAATGTGGCGTACATAGCGTTAATATGGCGAATGTAAAGGCTTGTTTTGCGGTGCGGAACTTAAAACTTGAAGTCGGAGTTCCCCCCGGACCGTTTAGCCTTATTAGGCTCGGCTCGCACGTGCGCGAACTCCGCGTAGTAGCAGTAGCAGAGGGCGATCGCGACTGTGTGTGGATTGATGTCTACTAGCGAACTGAGAGCGAACTGCATGGCGAGCGACAACAGAAAACCGGAGCTTGAAGATGCCCCCCTGTCATTTAAATCCCAAGTGTGGGAGAACTTTGGATTCCAGGTTAATTATCACAATGGGGAAAGACGAGTGGACAAGTCGAAAGCTGTGTGCAGACATTGTTCAACAGCGATCGTCTATGCAAATGGAAACACATCGAACTTGCACACATTTTCGCCCCCGGTACAATTTTAACGTGACGGCACCATCCAGGTGTTACTGTCACCGCTGCAAAATGAAAAAAAGTTGTTCAAATCGTTCAAACCCAGCTCCCTACAGTATTTAATCAACCCCTACACCTGTCTGGGAATTCAGAACGGGCAAATGCCATCACCAGGTCTATTGGTGTTTTCATTGCCTCTGACCTACGAGAGGCAATGAAAACACCAATAGATTATAAAATACATAAGCTGTAATTTAAGTTAAGGCTGCAGTTGCACTTTTATTTAATGATTGATTATATTTATGAGAACTTCAGAGCTTTAGAGAGCTGCAGGAATATGTTACAAACTCTTTGTTTACATACCAGCTTAAAGAGCCTAGACTGAGCATTAAAACTGGATTTTTCATTAATTTTATGTTAGGGTTATTGGAGAATTGCATCATTTTATTTGTATGTTTCATACTGACAGCTAAAACTGTTGTGTTTAATTCGTTACTAATTAAACTTATGTTCGTTCTGTCAAGCAATCCGTTTTTTCACCATAACTATGAACCGAACCGTCCTGTACCGTACCGTGACTTCAAAACCGAGGTACGTACCGAACCGTGACTGTTGTGTACCGTTACACCCCTAATACATACAAACTGTTAAATGCTGACCGTGAGAGATGGCAGGTGAAACTGATCTCTGTCGGATGATTTCCTAGAACAGTGCAGTTATCAAGGAGATTTGAGGTCACAGACTCCATGACTCATTGTTATAGAGTAGGCAGGAGGATGTCTATTATTTTACACCAAAACTTCGGTGCTGACATTTGACTTTGTACACCCTGCATCCCGTGTGCTGTGAGTATGACGCAGTGAACAAATCTGTATTTCATTTGGTTAAAACAATTTGAAGGCCAGGGTTCGATAAGAAGATGTTTAATGTAATTATGCTTGGACCAACGTTTTTTTCTAAATATTGAGTAACATTATTGATTTATTTTATCAATTTATTGCTTGCATTCAGTTAGAGGTGAAAAATAGGAAACTGCAAACTGCAATCAGTTACCTTGTATGTCTGAGATTGTTTCCAGTTGTGACTTGACAACAAATGAATTGTCCGAAAATGTATTAACATTATTTCTTAAAAGCTTATATTGTTATGTGATGAATTGGCATCATTTACATTGAATGTGCACTCCCACTTTTCCATATTGTCCACTTATTCCCGGAAGTAATTTTGTGCCAAGTTGGGATTAATTTACTTGCTCACTTTGGCAATGAAAACATATTGGTTTAGTCAGCAGTCACATGAGCTCCCCCAGCCCCCAACTCTTCTTCCTGTTTAAACAGCAGAGATCCATCAGTAGGATTCATCAGACTTAAATCTAAATGAAATCACACCATTAACGAGTTTGATGGTAGAGGAAACCATCCTCCACAACCCAAACCAGTCATTGCAGCCGTCCCTAAATGGGGTTTTACAAGGATTCATGCAGATTATGTCATCACATTATTCTTAGGAATACATCTGGGAGGGGGGTTTGGATCAGGGTGCATTAAAATAAAAACAGCTGAAACACACATCAGTGTTTTTTCAGCTATTATGCTGACTTGACAACTGTCTAGTAATCTTCCGGATAGGATATCAGATTCTTGGAATGGTTTAGTAAATTATGTTATATATTTTTATGCCGTGATTATTAAATAATCACGGCATAAAAATATATAACTTATTTTACTTCAAAAGTGGTAGCTAGATCCAGATTAAAGGATGGTGTTTTTGACCCACATATATCGTACTATAATACAGACGTGAAGTGGTGCTATTGTCAATAGGGGGAGTTGATGAGAAACATATGTTTGCGAGTCCGGTCGTAAAGAACCACTTCCCCAAGGAGCTGTCCCTTCAGCACCATGCTGTTGGCCGCGCTGGAGGCCCAGAATGTTCAACACACAGCCATACATCATATGTGATATGTAGGGCCGCACACAGAAATGGAGACTGCAATACTGAGCATAGCGGTCGAAATAAGCACATATATGAATGAAGAATCAAGAATCAAATGCCAAATATGAAAGTGTGATCTCTTTGTCCCTGTACAAAGCCTAACTCAGCTGAATCTATCACTTAATAAATGCTAATACAATGCATCTACCAAGTATTACTTGGAAGGTGTATGGAAAGAAGTCATCCTTTAGGAAAATTCATGAAAGAAAACACAAATATGATTCAGCGTCAGGGGTGGCATTAGAGCTAAAGTCAAGGAGTAAGAATTAATTACAAATGCTATCAATGCAGTGTTCAGTGACAGCCGCACTGTCCGCAATATAGGCAAAAACTGGTTTGATTAAAAAAGAATGATAATAAAAAGATGACTTGGCGATGACAAGAGATCCATGTGTCCATGTAGTTTGTGGTGTTGCTATCTTTGCTGCAAATTAGAAATATGAAACATGCCATGTTTAATAGTCTTAAGTTGTTCTGAAGAGAACACTATAAGGCAGGACAGTTTGGGCAGATGCACAGAGCTCAGTGTCCCGAAGGACTGGTAGTTTGCGTTTCCTTTCGGTTTCACTAGAGCGGCGGTGATGAGGCTTGGCTGAGGCCTTCCCATGCATGGGAACTTAACTCGTTACAGCAGCCCATGGAATATAAAAGATGCAATAATAAAATAAAGTGTATAGAGTATCCAATAATACATACATACATAGAATAATACAAAATAAAATAAAAAAATCACACATTAATTACAATGTCATGCCATAAGGGCTTAAATGTACACGCCTAGGAGTAACACAATAAATGAGGCTAAGAGGTCCTTCACTACAGAATAAATACTTAATCACACATGTACAGTGGAAAGTGCACATTATTAAATTCAAGTATTGCAGTATTTAGGGTAAGTGATTTTTGACAGCACAATATTTCATAACAGATGGGTTATCGAGTCTTATGGCAGATGGAATAAAAGACCTTCGGAAATGTTCCTTCTTACATGCTGGGTGTAGCAGTCTCTTACTAAAGGAACCTTTTTGTGCTGCCACTGTCTCATGGAGAGGATGAGAGGAATTGGACATGATGGATGCCAATTTGTCCAACATCCTCCAGCCCTTCCAACCAGCTTATTTAGTCCCTTCCTGTCCCTCTCAGAGAACCCACAACCCCAACAGGCTACTGCATAAAAAACAGATGCAGCAACAGTGTCATAAAAAGTCCTTAACAGTGGCCTGCACACCCCAAAAGACCTCAATCTTCTCAGCTAATTGAGACGACTTTGGCCCTTCTTGTACAGGGCATCTGTGTTATGTGACCAGTCCAGTTTATTGTTGAGGTGAACACCCAGGTATTTATAGACTGATACCACCTCAATGTCGCCTCCCTCAATGTTCACTGGTGCAATTGGTGTTGCCTTACGGCTGAAGTCAATCACCATTAACTTTGTCTTACTGGTGTTCATCTGAAGATGTTTTTATCTACACCATTCAACAAAGCTGGCGATGACCCCCCTGTACTGCAGCTCATTCCCCTTTGTAACACAGCCAACATGGCTGTGTCATCAGATAACTTCTGGAGATGACGACAACTGTGCGTAATGTATCTGAAATCTGAAGTGCACAGGGTTAACAGAAAGGGGGAGAGATACAATATCGATACAAGTTGTAGTCAAGAGCTGTTGAGATAAATATTACAAAGGGCGCATCGTTTGAAAGTGTGCATCCATAGATCAAGCCACACAAACAGCCGTGTACACACACCAAAGACAAACCCACACGCTTATCTACAGCCACGTATCATTGAAATATCCCTCAAGCAGCAAAGTATCGCCAAGGTCTTGAATAAGGAAGACTTGAAGGAACTATTAGTATTGTTGTATAATGGATTTAATGTAACACAATAAAAATGTGGTGACGTCCTAAAAGAAAATACACATTTTGTTTTTTGATTACACATAATCAAAACCATGAATAAAGAATGCACCAAAGATAAAATTGTGAATAGAAGGGTTTTGGTGCTCTTATAACGCTCTTATGTACGAGCGATTTAAGCACACATCTTCATACGAGTTGTTTTTTGCTTGAGGCTCCTTGTCTCATCCCATGGGTGGAATGAGTTTCAATTTTATGTTCTATGTTAGCACCGTAGCGTTACAAGTAGTGCAAGTAAATGAACATGGCTAAAATATTAATAAAACCAAACAGATGGTTTAAATAACACATTTATGAAAACGTTAGGTAACGCTTGCATAATGAATATTTCCCCTTCTGCCCCTGTGGACAACAGGGTTGATTTAATACATTTTACGTACTCCACCTGTGCTGGGACTGTGTGAAAGAGACATGTACGGTCTGTCTCTTGGTGTTTCCTGGCTTCTCACACGGTCTTACACTGCAGTTTTGACAGCATCTGCAGTGGCCTAAGGGGGGAGAGAGAGAGAGAGAGAGAGAGAGAGAGAGAGAGAGAGAGAGAGAGAGAGAGAGAGAGAGAGAGAGAGAGAGAGAGAGAGAGAGAGAGAGAGAGAGAGAGAGAGAGAGAGAGAGGCTGGAGCGGGCTAACAATACAGATGGAGAGTGTCTCGGGTTGTCCTCTGAACCACAGCGTACACACCGTAGGATATCTGCTGATCCCCATATCCAGTTCTCTTCATTGCAGTAATATCCCCTACCCTGGTCTGGTTCAATGCTGCTGCTGCGGCTTTAACTTTTTGGGCCTCATGTTAAGACGAGATGCCCATCATCGTAAACTCCTCCTTCTCCTTACAGTTGTATACAAAGCTCTGTCTGTCTGTCTGTCTGTCTGTCTGTCTGTCTGTCTGTCTGTCTGTCTGTCTGTCTGTCTGTCTGTCTGTCTGTCTGTCTGTCTGTCTGTCTGTCTGTCCCACTTTCTCTCTCTCTCTGCCTCACTCTCAGATCCTCGGTCTTAATTTATATTGTTCTACCTCCTCCTCACTTCCAGGCTTCTGTCAGTCACACCTGACTCTTTTCTGCATCATAGAAGGCAGCGTGGGGGGCTGGGTCACTCAGTCAGGCTCATAAAACAAAGGATGACTCTTAACTTTGCGTGATTGAAAATAGCAAACTTTAATTTGCAGTTTTTCTCAGTCGCTTTGGTGCATTTCTGAGATCAGAATTGAAATGTGCAAAACAGTAAGTGCATTTCTCAAACCAATTCGTACAAATAATAGCAAAACACCATGGATTTCACACAAAAACAAGTCTCTTGCTCAAAATCTTTAGTTTGTTTCTCAATAGTAAATATCTGTGTCAATGAACATGTCAGTGCAATCGAAATGACAAGTCCTTGTGTCATTGTGTACGGATAAGACAGTCAAATATATTAGTCATGTTGTCAATATAACAGTGTACTCTGGAGGGATGTTCTGATGTAAACCATGGCTAAAGTTTTGAAGACAATTATTGTAGAGACTGGACAAGATTCACATTTACGCTTTGACTGCTTGTATTGTAATTTGTTGACAGACCATGTCATTGCTAGAAATGTGAACATAGGAAAAGCTCCTTAGTGTAAACTGAACATGCATTGCTGTAGGAATTACAGTGAAGTCATCCTACACCTCCTGACTTTCCTGTCTGCTGGGCCACAAATTCTCAGACAATGTAACATTGTGTGGTGCTCCAGCTATATATATACTTGCCAGTTCATGGTTCAGGAGATGCACCTCTGAGCTATTCCAGTAAACTGGTTGATCGTTGGTAACACTTCACACATTTCCCTTCTTTAGAGAAAGTCAAGATTCCCCTGGTAGCAATTTACCAATTCAGGACAGATTTAGAAAAAAAGTCTAATGGAAATGTATATAAATATGCTTGACATATTATGACAACTTGTTCAACCATTTTGCATGTAAAGACTTATGCAATGAACTAATGCCTAAATGTTGTGGGGGTGAGACTATTCAATAGAGACCCATTACAATACATTTTGATCAACATGACATAAGCAATTGATAATGTAGGAAAGAGCAGAGAAGTGTACATAATAATTTGCATGAATGTACCAAAGCATTTGCAACTTGTTCAAAGAAATGAGAAACTGCTTTTTTGATGTGCACAAACGACACAATGATGTGAAGATTGAACAGGTAGTTTTTAAGAATGTCAATTCTGATCTGAGAAATGTACCAAAGCAACTGAGAAAAAAATGTAATTTAATTAAACAATGGATACAATTAATTCAACAAATGAGTTGTGAATGGCACATTTGATGGTTGTTTGATGGTTGCTAGAACCATTTCCCTAGGGGGGAATGCTTCTCCATAGTGATTAACAAGTGGATTTTCATGCCTGAGAGAGGTGGGGGTTATAAAGGCATGTGGCAAATGTCAAGGGGGATGACCCCCGCACACCAAACCTTATTGTGTCGTCTCCCCCCCCCCACCCGCCTTCCCCTATGTGAAAGTCACTCCTACGCCCTCGTTCATATTGAACCTGTTGGGCTTCAACATGGTGGTCTGTGTGCCTCTTGGGTCTATAGATTATAGAGGGTATCGCTACCCTGTTCGATATAAGTCCCTTTAATTCCAACAACAACATACATATTATAGTAAATAAGTACATTGAGTGTCGATTACCTCTCAAGCCTCCTTACCCCTTGTGTTTACTAACATAAAAGGGCTGGTTTTAATGTGCTATAATCCTGTTGATTCCTTAATGGCTGACGAAGCTGGATTTATTCTTATGTATTCTGTTTATGGAGTGTTGTTGTGTGAATTAGCCTAGGCATTAGCCTGCCCGCTAACGAGGTGTAGTTTGCATGCAGTGCCTTAAGGGGATTAGACTAGAAGAATGTTCTGCACTTTGACCCGGCGAGCGTGGTCAAGTGGACCATTGTGGGTCCGCGGAAGCCCATTACAGTGGACGGCAGAGGGCTTTGTGACCCATCTGGCCCGGAGTCGCTGGGGGATTTCCCTAAGCGTTAAGCCCATGTTGTTCGCTTTTCAATGGGAAGCATGGGAGACGGCCCCTTGATTCGAGAAAAAAGGACAGAAAAAACGATGTTCACGATGGTGATAGAAGTAGAACACATCTATATCAAACATGACTCCCGGGACAAATAAGAAAACACTCACACACACACACACAACCTCAAACAGTAGCCCTTTTGCACGCTGAGTGCATGAAGAGATTAGCAGGGCTGGCTGCTGACACTGATTAGGGCTTGAGTTCAACAAAAAAGACTGAAGGGCCAGTAACAGGTCCCCGTCCCCCCCACCCCTCTTCCCAGTCCTCCCCACCCACCGCTGTGGGTGTGTTTGTTGAGAGAGCTGATCAAAGCAATACCAACCACCTGCAGCAGCCTCTTAAAGGAGTACGTCCTTTCTCCAGCCTGTAGCTGCCCCCTACTGACACACCCCTGGTTCACATTGAGCCAGGGAGAGCGCTGTATAGGAAACGAGAGAGAGCCATGTGGGGACAGAGAGAGAGAGAGAGAGAGAGCGAGAGAGAGAGAGAGAGAGAGAGCGAGAGAGAGAGAGAGACTGGGAAGGGGAGGAGGTGCCCTGCTGCCCTGCTCGCGCATGCTCATCACCAGCCCCGGCAAGTGCAGCTTTCATCCGCAGCAGTGGGGGCCAGGAGTGGGCGGGAGAGAGAGAGAGAGAGAGAGAGTGTGCCAGGGTGTGTGTGTGTGTCTGTGTGTATGTGTGTGAGCGAAACAGAGCACAGTAGCTGTCAGAGGGAAAGCGTGAGAGCTTTGTGTCGGGCCTTAGACAAAACCAACAGAAATGGGGACACATAGTTAGGAGAGGAGGAGGAGGAGGAGAATTGAGGGAATCCTTCTGGCATTTGTTAGCAATTATACGCCCAGTCCCGTCGGTGTGTCGGCGCCGATGCGGTGAGTACTGCAGGGCTGGGCACCTTTCTCCTCTCACCACAGACACAACTACAAGTACAGCTACAAGTACAGCTACAGCTAGCCGCCGCCGCCGCCGCCGCCGCCGCCGCTGCTCCAGCGGATACCGGGGGGAGAAAGGAGAAAGGAGAGGAGGAGTTTTGTTTTTCTCTCTCTGGCACGAGAACTCAGCACTGCGGCACCTACGGCGGGAAACCGAGGAGGAGAACGCGGCTCAGGAGGGAGGAGAGGAGAGGAGAGGAGAGGAGAGGAGAGGAGAGGAGAGGAGAGGAGAGGAGAGGAGAGGAGGCGCCGTCTTTTCTTTTGTTGTCGAGTTGGTGTTCTTTTTTTCCTGGCGGGGTGGGGACGGGGGGAGTAGCTGTGGCGGTGTCTCCTGGCGTCGCCGGTGTCCCCCCGCTGTCCCGGTCTTTGTATGGGAGGCTGTGGTGGGGCAGCATGTGGCGGTGCAAGCGGGCAGCCCGGTGCCCCCGACTCACTGTGGCCTGCGGACACCCCTCATCGTCTCAATGAAAGGCTTCAAGCTCGCCTGGTAAGGCTCGACGCACACGCGCGCTGCACATGGTCGTCACCACTCGACAGCACGGCAGCGCGTGTACTGCGTACGCCGTCCGGCGAAACAACCTGTTTATCTGTTCCGCTGAGTAGATCAGACCGTAAGGGGGTAAAGGGGTTCTCAGAAGTGTCATGCATGCCTGCCTTGTCTCCTTTGCTGTTGTCCTGCCCCTGTGGTTCTGCGTCTCCTTCGTTAAGAATGACCGGAGGCCTGGCCCGATGGGAAAGGACACGTTTGTTCATGGTTCTTCTCTGGTGCTGCGGCTCCTTTAAAGGACAGACGCATCCATCTATGTGTTGCGGTAACTTTCTGTGGACATCGTTGTTGACTCACTCTGTAATTCTAAAACTGCAACTCTGTACCATTATGTAAATGGCCGCAAAGCCAAGGGGGGTGGATGCTATACCAACCATGTATTAGGGGCTAAATTACAACAACAGTTAAGCACCCGACCGGGACATTCATGCCCGGAACGTCGCCAAGCCTGAAGCTAGATGTGTGTGTGTGTGTGTGTGTGTGTGTGTGTGTGTGTGTGTGTGTGTGTGTGTGTGTGTGTGTGTGTGTGTGTGTGTGTGTCTGTGTCTGTGTGTGTGTGTGTGTGTGTGTGTGTGACTGTGGCGACCCTATTCTGTTCCCCTTTGGCTGTGTGTGTGTGTGTGTGTGTGTGTGTGTGTGTGTGTGTGTGTGTGTGTGTGTGTGTGTGCAGAGCAGCTGAGGAGAGGGCTGTCACGTGTCTCGCTGCAAGAGAGCAGGCACATGTCGTCGTCCCCCCCCCGACCCACCCACCCTCTCTCCTTCTCCCTCCCTCGCTCCCTCTATATCTATCTCACTCTCCTCTTTCCCTCCATCCCATCCCTCTCTTTAGCTCCTGTGCCTCACACTTAAACAAACAAACGGTCATCTGACTGGCAGTGATGTCATGCCTTGCTCCCCTGAACTGGGGCAACGTTGTCGTCTCCCACTCAGCATACGTCCGTTGCCCTCATACCTCTTCCCTTGCTGTGACTCCCCTGCTCTATCTTTCCACCTCCCATCCCTCTCTCTCTCGCCATGCTCCTTGTCTCCCTGGATATGTTGAGAGTACCGCAAGGGGGGGGAGAATGAACATTTTGAAGGCGAGCTGTTTTGACAACGTGCGTCCTGCATCTGTATTCCCTAATATTTCCCTCAATATTTCCCTCTTTATTTCTCTCTCTCTCTCTCTCTCTCTCTCTCTCTCTCTCTCTCTCTCTCTCTCTCTCTCTCTCTCTCTCTCTCTCTCTCTCTCTCTTTTGTTTTTTCTGTCTTTTCCCTGGTCTTCTTGTGTATCATATCCTTCTGGTGGTTGTTCTTATCCCCGGCTATACGTCTGCGGAGGTTATGGTTTTCGCCCCCAGTGACAACCCGGCATCCAACCCCCCCGCTCCCACCCAGCTGACGTCCAGCCGCATTACTACAGATAGCATCCTTTTACAGCTAGCCTCTGAGCCGAGGCAGACAGGTCATTGAGCTCCGTCTGTCTGGCGTTCTGTGCTTCCCGTCTTTTGGGCCCTCTTGAAGTAAGGTCAACGGGTACTCTGGCTAACGAACCGGGGCTCCCGTTATGATTGAAGTGTGAGTCTAATCAAAGCTCGCTGTTGAGGCTTGTGATGAGCAAGTCAGCGCAGCCAAGCGTCCTGGACTGGGGCCTTCACACATGTCCCGTGTACAGAACGACACGCCGTTTGTTACATTATTTCTTTACATAATATACACATGACCGTACGTTAAGAAAGTAAACCAAGGGGGCACCCCTAGAACGCGTACCATATAGGCTCGGTCCTGAACGCAGCAACCCGGGTTTGAATCCTGCCCGTGGTCATTTGCTGCATGTCCTCCCCTCCATCTCCCTCACCTTCCTCTTTATCTCACTCTGTAATGTAGCATAAAATGGGCAAGTGTGCCAGATGTGAGCGGGTGCAGCCCACTCTTATGTCACTCTGTCTGGGTTTGTGTGCGCTGGTTCGCTGCGGTCCCTGGGGGGAGATTCCGCAGCGTAGGAAGAGCGGTGAGACCCACGCGTCGGCCCATTGATCGTCGGCCCATCTGATCAACGCCTCGGTCGGTGCCGCGCTCCTTTTGTCTCGGACTCCCAGGCAGGCTCTCATGTGCAGAACACAGACGGTGTCAGCGCGAGAGGAAGCGGCCCGCTAACGAGCGCCATGACGGATGGTGACGTGGAGGCAGGCGCGAGAAAAAGCGCCCTTCATTCAGATGATGCTGCTTAGCACCTTAGGGTGCTTTAGATGTTCAGCTCTATTTTAACGTCTGGCTGTTGCTAACCGGCAAAAAACGGATCTGGATGAAGATAGATATTTCCAAAGTTTTGAACAAGGTTTTTTTTCCCTCTTGTATTCTTTATACATTCCGAGTGTTGTTTTCCTAGTGGCTGTGTGTGTGTGTGTGTGTGTGTGTGTGTGTGTGTGTGTGTGTGTGTGTGTGTGTGTGTGTGTGTGTGTGTGTGTGTGTGTGTGTGTGTGTGTGTGTGTGTGTGTGTGTGTGTGTGTTTAAGTATGTGGGGTTTGGTGGGTGACAACAAAACTAGCATTCTTGTCAGCTGTCTTAATGGGCGGGGAGTGCTGAGAGTTTTTCATGATTTGGCAATTGCCCCTAATTGTTGGTATTTGACTCAAACATGACATTTAGAGGAAAGCACAGCTGGCCAGCACCTAACACACAAATGCATGCACCTAACACACAAACGAATGCACACACACACAAAAAAATGAGTGCAAGTCTGCGGATGATAGATGATTGGACCAAACATAGCCCATACATTCTATCTATTAAGCTCTGTGCTAGTTCCATCTTCCTTTTGGTTTCGCATATCTTGTCACCTCTGCCCGGATTTAGGCATTTGCATATAATATAATGATGGCATTTACATATAATAAGCACTCTTTCTTATTTTATGCTGTGTGTGACCCTCCCACAGACACAAACACGTACACAGTACAGAATAAGAAGAGGGCTGCAGCCCTTTCACACAACTCAGAGAAGGAACTTACACAACACAATGGCAAGCGTGAACTCACAAAGACAAACATTCAAACAATCACACACGGGGTGATCGATACATGCCTTCATTCTGCATGCGCTAATAACCATCATATGGAATGCATTGATATGTCACACGCCACTTGTAAATTCAGCACTTTTTGACATGCATTCAGTGCACACACACACACACTCACACACCATCTACAAATTTGAAGGATACAGCTGTCAATGAGATGGAGGGGCTTTGATGATCCTCTCCCTCTCTCTCGCTCTCTCTCCCTTTCTCTCTCTCTCTCTCTCCGTCTGGCACCTACAGAACTGCTCGTTTCTGTGGCACTTGACTTCATGCCATTCACGATTTGCTATCTAATATTTGGCTTCCTGATATAAATGGATTGTGATTTCATTTGCTTCTTTGTCATAATGGTCAAAGGAGATGGCGGTGATTCCATGGTGTTCGTTTGCCAACATATTTTGTTGTGTTGTTTTTGTCAGTATTGTTTCTCTGCCATGCAGTACTTTCAGAATTGTATTGGATGGTCCTATTTAATTGAAGTATACAGTGTGTTATACTCTCAGCCTTAGCTGTTCTTAAATTCATATTTGTACTAAGCATCCTCGGGAGACTACTGAATTGACTTCACAAAATTGATCATGTAGTGTTTTTCACTCCACAATCTTTGGCTCATTCAGAAAATGACTCCTTCCTTTATTGTGTTAAATCATCTTGTCTAATCTTGTTAAGTATACATTTGGTAGGCCATGTAGGCTCTATGTCAGTGAATTGTGATATCCAATACCATATGTACAACAACTATTGTCCCTTATTTAAGGATTAGAATAATATTTTAAGGAATTATGAGCAAAGTAATATTAACAGCAAGAGTGCTTTGCTCACTTCTTAAATCTTGAAAATCCTACCATGTATTTTCTGGACCAAAGTTCAGCAAGGACCAAAGGACTAATACACTATACTATACCTACTATACCTATATCTACACTACATTGTCCTCAGTTCACCCTGTGTCCTTTTCTTTGGCTTGAAGAGAGTGCCCATGTTCACACACAGACACACAATCTGTCCCCTGTTGTGTCACCCTGTGTGTTTCCGTCGGGCGGTCCACAGCTCGGCGGATGGCTGCCCTCCTGTCCCTGGCCCAGCGACACAGCCTGCACTACTCAGCCTTTATCCTGCCTGCCAGCACCTCCCCTCCGCTGCCGACACCCGGTCGCTGTAAATAATTGCTGTTCCTTGTTGTCAGAGCGCTTTTTCTACTTCCGTTCCGTAGGTCTGAATGTTGAGCAAAGCATTTTTCCAGTCCCCCGAAAAAAAGTCATTTGCAGATTATTTGCAGATTTATACGCAAGTGTTGAGACAGATTCCGAAATTATGTAGCCATGTTTAAACTTGTGTTGAGAATTCTTGCAGTGTTTTTCTATCAATAAACAGACCCTTTTGATTCACTCATTAGTTGCTTATCCCTTGATTGAATCCAGAGTGTGGTCTCCAAGTGCTTTTAGCATCTGTGCTTGGAACTCACTCTCACAGAGTAAAAATGATGGTGAATCTGTATGGAGCCTGGGGCACGCGATGATGACCTAATTGGGGTTGAACTTTGCTGTGTGTGTGGTCTTTTTTTTTCTTTACACACCTTTTCTTTACCCACATTTCACGTAAAAAGTGGGGGACCTCATTGATGGGCGAGCGTGTCTCTATAACAGTGCAATCATCTACTCACACCCGGCTTGCTCCTGACTGTCTCACACTGGTGTCCCACTTCAAGTAGTGGTGCACATGAATGGCTTGACAAGCTGCCATGGCAACAACATGGGCCGAGGCACAGCGGAGCTGACAGACATTTCCGATGCAATGACTCCAGCGGGGTGCTGTATCGGCGGGTTCCCATGACAACATCATCAACAGCTCTCGCGCTGTGCATATAGAACATAGAGCACAATCTTGTAAAGGCTTTAACCTTCAGTACGATTGCTTAAAATAAAACCGTCACTCTCTGCGATAGTCATATCTTGCCCACCACAGATAGCGGAGGCACACACACCTCTGAACCATGAGTTGCTTTAACGTATACACAACATTTCCCTGAAGTCTATGATTAGAACCCGTTGACGTCCAACACACCGTCCCTGTATGACTCTCTAACTCCTCCACGGTCCACTCCGGTGCTGGATGCGGGTGACGTTTACCATCTGCGTGTCCATCGGTGGGGCGGCTCTGAGAACAGGGGTCACCCCGTAACTAGGTCACCAGCCTGTGTGAGGCCTGGCCAGCTTCACCCGAGAACAGAGTGCTCCGGTCGGGGCAGAGGGGCTCTCTTTGTTCCCCAGTAGGGCTCCGCTCGGCGCTCCCACACAGGCAGCCAGCAGGGGCACAGGGCTCCGGTGGTCGGGGGGGGGGGGGGGGTGTCCCTGCACCGCCAGGGCCCTCGCCCCCCCCAGGCTTCTGACATTTACTCTCAGTGTGGTTGTTTTATCACTCCACAAAGGCCACACAGGCGTCTGTGCTTTTGTTCGCAGTCTGCATATCTGAGAACTTTCTGTTTCGTGGTGATTGGTGTTGACGATGACATCACCTCAGCACACGCTAAACCACCGCCGTCGTACCCGGGTTTACAGATTCTCGTTTTTAGCTTTGTGTGTTCGCTTTTGTATATTTTTTAAACATATGGTTCTTTTGAATCTTGCAGGATAAGTGAATGAATGCGAGCAGACATGAGCACAGCAGTGGAATGATAGTGGACGTTCCAGGCCGCTGGCGATAGCGTTTTAGGGTGTCGGTGACATTTACCGTTGAGTTCTTGAACCTGCTTGGACATTAGAAGTGAAATGCCCGCCCTCACAAAGTCGCTCAACCAATCAGAATCGTCTATATTACATAAAATATATACACGTAAAAACTATATCCCATGCGCAAATTAGCCAAAACCTGGATTTAATCAGTAGCTTCGATATGTAATGACTGAACAACAACATAACACTTTAGTGTGGAGGCCACTTCTAAAGTGGTATTCAAATTACTGCAGCATAAAAGCCAGGAGCTGTGTTGCTGACTTTCTAATTCACTTAAGGGGAAACTATCTTCATCTTTAGCCAATACTGTTTTTAGCTCTTTAAACATTTTGAGACATGCAGCTAGAACTGCTCTGGCTACCTCACACACAAAATAACTATCTGTGGAAGCAATTGACGTAAGCACTTTCCACTGCGGCAGGACTGACTAACGACCAAAGTTGCCACCGGTGATATATGAAGACATTCTGTTCTTTTTATGGTTCTTTTCACGAACACTTTAAAATAAATAATACATTTGCATAGTGAAGCAAGATATATGCATCATGGAGAATATATTCTGCCCATTTTTTGGGCTTATTATTTTATATGCATCATACTTGATACGCAGGGTTTAGCGCAGAAAATGTGTTAGTGGTGAAGAAGTTCATGTTTTGGTGGGATGGTGGTGGGATTTTCCGTCAAATTGGGTGGGGGGGGGCTCCACTTTTTTTACAGGTGGACCATTAATGCTGCTTTTCATGCAGGCTGTCAGACTGTTGCCCTGCAGCCCGATATATACACAGAGAGGGAATGAAGTTTAGATCATTTGAATGTGTACAAAAATATATTTTGATTATGTTATATATGGTTATTTGTGTGCAGCTTATTTGGTTGCACAGGTTTATTCAAAAAGGTTTTTCTACAAATCAACATGTTTGGCAAAATAAATATTTCTCGTTTTGTATTCCAAGGATTTTATGAAATTGCATGTCCTTATTGAGGACACGCACCGAATTCCAAGGATTTTATGAAATTGAATGTCCTTTTTGAGTACACACCGTCTGAATTTACGTTATAGGGCTTGTAAATTGCATTTCAACGGCCGCTGTCATTTTGGGAGCCTAGGAGCATTGGACTGTTTTTATGGTTATTGTTATTATCGTGAAATGAGTTGGCATTATGGGGACCCATTGTGTTTGAAACTGCGAGAGCGTTTCTCATGGGAGATGCCGCAAACCAAAGTTTTCATTAGCCTTGGTTAGGGTTTCTATACGTTGTATTTGGATTTAAAAGTACCACAGCTCTCTTGAGTCCTCTCAATATGGAATATGGAGTATTGCCAACAAAAACTCCCATGATGCATTCTGATGTACAAGCTGTATTGATCTTAAGATGAAAGTATTAATCAACCGGACTGCAAGACTATTGTGTGAATGTTTTCACCTGCAAGGCTGCACTCAACGCCATGCAGAGACGGTGTGATTTTAGGAGGGTAAGCTTAGAATGTAAAGTGACCTGAAAGCCAGTGATGTCAGCTCCGCCATTCATGAAAAGCATGAATAATTAAGCAGCAAGCAGGCTCGGCAGAAGCAGAATGCAAAGTGGAAGCTGTCTCCCCTCTCTCTTCTCTGCACTATCTCTCTCCCTCTTGTCTGCCTCTCTGTTGCTTTTTCACATTCTGTGTTTTGATCGATTTCACAACAATTCCCCTTCTTCCTCATCACCACCATCATCATCATCTTCATCAGCCTGCCCAACATGAAATTCCGCCCTGTACAACACAACAGGGGAAGGGAGGGGGGGGTGGGTTTGATCGCGCGAGATCCGTCTCCGTGCCTTGTGGATACGGGGGTGTGCAGCGATGGTGGTGGACGTGAGAGTGGAGCAGGCTGGGAGAGCGACGGAGGAGGGGAGTGGGGAGGGAGAGGGACGCCGCTGCTGCTGCTGCTGCCGCTGCTGCTGCTGCCGCTGCTGCTGCTGCTGCCGCTGCTGCTGCTGCTGCCGCTGCTGCCGCTGCTGCTGCTGCTGCCGCTGCCGCTGCTGCTGCTGCACGAGACATGGCAGTCGTTCAGCCGCCGCTCAGCTAACCCGAGAAGACGGAGAGGATACAATAGAGCGAAGGATACCACGAGGACAGCCTGATCATTGTTGTGGATAGACTCCCGCGCCCACCGCCCCTGCCGCAGCGTTTGTTTGGGAGACACACGTCTCGCTCTCTCTCTCTCTCGTTCTCTCTCTCTCTTTCGCTCTCTCTCTCCCTTTCTCACTCTCCCTTTCTCTCTCTCTCTCTCTCTCGTTCTCTCTCGTTCTCTCTCTCTCTCTCTCTCTCTCTCTCTCTCTCTCTCTCTCTCACGTGCAGACCCCATCTTTGTGCAGTTATTTCCGCCGTCTTCTTCTTTTTTTTCTTTTCCCTCTTTATCCTCCTGGAATGCTCCGGAACTCCTCCGTACCTACTGCCCTGCATCCCTCATTCCGGTGTCTTTCCCCCTTCCTCCTCCTCCTCCTCCTGCTTCTCCTCCTCTTCCCCGTGGCGCTCTGCCTATTCCCCAGCCTTGGGTGCTTGCGTGGTGAATGAAGGCGTATGAGCAAAGGCTGGTCGTTGTGGAGCTGCTGTCGACATGGCGACTTGCAGGTCAGTCTTTTTTGAGGGGGGGGGGGGGGTTGTCTCTGTGAAATCGCCTCACACACAGACACAATTGTTTGTGTTGGAGTTTGTGTTTGATGGGGTGGAGTTTGGGGGGGGGGGGGGAGGTGTGTGTGTAAGGGCTGTGGGGTGGGGTGGGGTTCAGGGGTCAGGGGGTGGGGGGGTTCTCTACAGTCCATCAGCACCTTTCCTAGGGCAGGTGGCATTGTGGGCGGCGTAAGCTGGTTATTAGGAGATCAGAGCAGGCAGAGGGAAGATCAGTAGTCCTTAAGCCTCCTAAAGGAGATCTACCTGTGCCTCTCTCTCTCTCTCCGTCTCGGGCATTCTCTTTCTCTGTCTCTCTGTCGTCTCCCTTTCGTTCCTTCTTGAGAGAAATCCTTTTCTTCTCCGGCCCGGCGTTCGTCTTGTCCCGTTGAGAGGGAGAGAGGGACAGATAAAGACTGGGGGAGAGAGAGAGAGAGGGAGAGAGAGATGATTCGTTGGATGAACAGCTCTCTTCGGGGGGCTCCCTGCGACGACATGGTGGTGTTGGAGTGCATGGCTTCGGCCGACGGGAGCTGCCGCTGTCTGGAGGGCTGCTACGGCGAGGTGTTGAAGGACTGGGTCTTTCACCTAGGGTACGGCTGTGTGTGTGTGTGTGTGTGTGTGTGTGTGTGTGTGTGTGTGTGTGTGTGTGTTTGTGTGTGTGTGTGTGCTGAAGTGTGTGAGTTTGCGTCGAAGTATGGGTGTGTATGTGTGTGCACGTTGTAGTGTGTGTGTGTGTGTGTGTCTGTGTGTGTGTGTGTGTGTTGTACTGTGTTTGTGTGTGTGTGTGTCATTGAAGTGTGTGTGTGTGTGTGTGTGTGTGTGTGTGTGTGTGTGTGTGTGTGTGTGTGTGTGTGTGCGTTGCTTTGAAGCGCTAGGTGCGGCACACTCCATTACTAGGTTAGGACCATAGTACTTTGGTGTTTGTGTTTATGTTGTTTCCCTGCGTGTCAGGGGACTGTTAAATAGATCAAACGTGCTCTGGCTGACACACCAACTCTACCTCGGTTCGGGTAGACATGGGAAGAGGCGTTCAGGCGCTTCGGGTGCGATGAGTGGGCGTGTGGACGCACTCCCCTGCATTTGTAAATGAGCGGTTGTTTCATGAGTGTTTGCAGGTTAGCATCGCTGCTGTTAGCATTGTTGCTACTGACATTGTTGCTGGCCATGGACTCGCTCTCTGCCCCTGTCGCTCTGCCTGATTGTTGTTTTATTTGAGGGTCAGCAAAACGCCAAAGTGAAAAAACAACATTGCGGCTTGGAAAGACCCAGAACTCGGGGGGGGGGGGGGGGGGGGGGGGGAGTTTAGCAGCGTGTGTGAAGTGAGTCCTTTGGACAGCGTGAGCTCAGTTGGATTTAAAGATTGAGAGCTTATTTGACACACACATGGTTGCAACACCAGTCGCACAAATAGAAAGAACTGTCTGTCAAGAGACTCTGAAGTGCGGATAAGTCCTGAATCCATAGACCTTTATACAGCCCTATAGTATATAGAGCTATATATAAGTCTCAGGGGCATACTATAATAGTATTCACAGTAACACGCCGCACCATAACATCTTTGATCTCTTGCAAGAGTTATGAGTTATAATAAATCAAAAGGAAGGATTGAGTTGACCAAAAAAGAATAACCCTGGCTGACAAATAGGACCTCTTAATTCAACTTTATGTTACATAGTTTCTACGTTTATACCCCCTGTCTCCCTTCACAGTGTTAGCTACGGTAGTGGTTGAGGGCTGTACCTCCAAGCAGAGCTTTTTCGGCAATCACTCGCTGCAGAAATGCCTAGCGGTCAAGGCACTTGACTCAGCCAATATAACTCCCATAACCTCGAAAAACGTTTCCTTTCAAAAACCTTCCTGCTGCGGTTTCTCTGGATTTGTTGCTGTTCCTTAACCTTTTATTGTCTTGAGCCCCATCAGAAATGAATTCCTTCAAACGAATTACCATTATCATTTAGCTCCATTATTAATGTTGTGGTGGCCTGTGCATTTAAAATGAAAGAAGCAGAGGCACACTTCTATTTGTTGTCTCACTTTATAAGTAAGTTACAATCAAATTATTTGACATCAGAAATTGTTATTTTGTAGGTATAACAAGGCTGAATCACAACCCGCCCACCCGCCTCTTAGGGTGGTCCCACCCCTCACCCCCAGTGGGGAGTCACCTAACCGGGGAAGCTTTCATAAAAACGGTTAGCGGTGAGTCACTTGTATTTAACTAAACGTGAAGCAGCCATGATAAACTGCCACTTATCCAACCGCCGCCCCCACGGCATTTCCAGTTCAGAGAGCCCTTCTCAACAGCACAAAGGAGTATATTTAGTCACAGACTGAATATTTAAAGCACTCGCTCAGCCTCTCACCCCGTCACTCACTCTCTCACTCACACACTGACTAACACACTCTCTCACACACTCCCTTCTCACTTTTGAAACAGCGATATCCGAGCATGAAGCAGAGCATTGCCACTGGTTTGTTGATCTATTTGGAAGATGAAATGAATGATATAAATCCTTTATTGTTTGATCATTTGTATCTCCAGTGCCAATGCAATCATATAAATGCAAACAGAGCAACAGTTAATTGTGGTTATTAAGATATTTTGAGTGGTTCCAATACCATTTTTCCCATATTGAGTAAACGGTGGTTGAATTGTAAGAACTGGTTTATAGTGTTTTATGTAAAAAATAAAAATGCCTATTCCTTTCAATATATCATTTACAGCGAGCATATGGTGGGTTGCATTCTCCCATTCAGCATAAAGTAATAACATTTAATCTGCATCAGTTTGATCACATAGTCATTGATACATTATTTGAATAAATGTTCTTGGAAAAGCTGCCTTTGACTGCCTCGTTTAGAGATTAAAACCATCGTCTATTGTAAGAGTACAATCAATCCTCCTCTCAGTTAAGCATGGACATGACGTCCAGGCACACGCTTGCTTACAGGCCGTGGAGTAATCACTCAACATAATCATTATGTGCACAGCGGTGTCACTTCTTGTGTGTGTGTGTGTGTGTGTGTGTGTGTGTGTGTGTGTGTGTGTGTGTGTGTGTGTGTGTGCGTGTGTGTGTGTGTGTGTGCTGAATGCTACAGTAGTGCAGATGAGGGATGCGTGTTGCCACCCCTGACCGTCATGTCTCTGCCCCAGAGGGCCTGCAAGACAAACGGATACTGGTAACCATGGCGATGCTCAGTACGCTTAGGGGAAACGGTGACAGGTGTTGGCCATGTGTACTGCTGTCCGTGTTCAATGGTGGTTTTTATTCGTTCTTTTTTAAGTGATGTACCAGAAAGCATTCTGGTTCTAAGTGTTTGTGTTTGTGTGTGTGTGTGTGTGTGTGTGTGTGTGTGTGTGTGTGTGTGTGTGTGTGTGTGTGTGTGTGTGTGTGTGTGTGTGTGTGTGTGTGTGTGTGTGTGTGTGAGTGTGTGTTCAGTGATCACTCACTCAACTCGCTTGATTGGCTCCCACACGATGCTGGCCAACTGGACACTTACTAGCAGCCAGTCCTCAACCTGCCCTTCGCAGCATCATTGGACAGTGTATTGATTCCAGATCTATTGGTTTGCAGCAATGAAGACTGTGATTTATTAGTTACCATTAACTTAAGTGTTTGGGAAAGGGTTCACCAACTATTCCTGGACTGACATTCACAACCATTAAAATATCACATTCATGTATTTTCATCTTTCATGAGAAGAAGAAAGCACTGTTCATTGGCTCTGTGCTATATTGGTTCCCATGGAAACGCCTATTTAATGGGAAGACACGCTGTCCATGCATGAGAGTTATTTATGTCACTACTATGATTTGTAGACAGCAATTGATCTGAAAACTGACACATGGTTCCTCAACACTCCTGACCAGGAGTACTAACTAGACTGTGGACCAGCTCTACTAACTAGACTGTTAACTAAGTCTACTAACCAGGCTGTTGACCAGGTCTACTAACCAGACTGTTGACCAGGTCTGCTTACCAGACTGTTGACCAGGTCTACTAACCAGAGTGTTAAATAGGTCTACTAACCAGATTGTCGACCAGGTCTGCTTACCAGACTGTTGACCAGGTCTACTAACCAGCGCGTTGACCAGGTCTGCTAACCAGATTGTTGACTAACTCTACTAACCAGAAAGTTAATATCCATACTCAGGTTAGGATTTAGGCGGACTGGCAGAATGTAATTATGAGCCAATGAGCAACGATGTATAAATACAGAATAAAAGGGTTTGGATGAGCTTGAACCCTTGTTCCCCGCACGCACACACACACACACACACACACACACACACACACACACACACACACACACACACACACACACACACACACACACACACACACACACACACACACACACACACACACACACACACACACCTCACCTTCCCCATCTTCCCCAGATGTTAAGCAGCTGCATCATCTAGAACCCCTCATGCTGGTCAGATGGCCTCAGTCTTGGGGATGAAAGCAGGGCTTTGACATTAAGTGTGGCTCCTCAGTGGGGCAGGCGGAGATGAGGTCCCAGTCCTTGCCTTCTGAACCAGAGCGCTGTGATTGATGGCCGCTGACCGGTGGCCGATTGGCTGAGCATGACGTGAGGGAGGTAGCTGGTGAAGACTGACAGCCGACCAGATCCCGTGAACAGCCGCTTGTCCCTGCTGATCTAAGACATATGGAAGGCATTAGGGCTTCCTTAGCGCGTGTGTGTGCATGTCTGTGTCTGTGTGCACGTGCTTGTGTGTGTGTGTGTGTGTATATGTGTGTGTGTGTGTGTGTGTGTGTGTGTGTGTGTGTGTTTGTGTGTGTGCTTGAGTGATGTCTGTTGGGGTACTGATATATTGAAGATGAATAGATTCCACCCCTGGACTTAAATAATAGAGAATGTATTTATCAGTTCACTTAAAAATATCTTGAATGCCTTAAAACTAGCTCCTTCCCAAATTGGTGCTTTGTTATTTCTGCTCAAGAGGCAACCAAGAGGATATGAGCAGCTTCGAGTTGCAACCCTACAAGGGAGAATACAGCAGCAAAGGGCTCCTGACACATGGACATTTAATCCCTTTAACTGGCCCAGGTTTCATGCTTGCTGCTTCACCTTTGGAGCAATGCAGCATATCGGCACCAGATGTAGCTGACCCTTGGCAAAGCAGATTGTTGTTTTTTGGTTTATATTTCCTCTAAAACCGCTTCACCTTAGTCCTAAATGTTTCCAAAAGAGAATCCCTGAAGCATTTTCACTTCTTGTTGATTATTCTTCATTGGCACGCAAATAACGTTGAAAGTTGCTTCTGGATTTGATCGTCTATTTGAGAGAAAGATAGACTTTCACACTAACAAAGAATAGACATATACAACTAGCTTGTCTTTGTAAATTGTACTCTTGAGTTCAACTTTGCTCTCTCTCCAACTCAAAGACACACAGTGGGGTAATGTTTAGCCTTCCTTCGGGCCTTGCTGTCTATACCTCTATATCTCTAAAGCCTTCTATGTTTTGAATACAATCCTTGTTCCACATGGTCCAGTCTCACTTAAACCACATCTCTCATTTACCCTCTTTCATTTAGGAAAAATTTAATTCTAACATATGACGAATGAATCCATGTGAAGGCCAAGGCGATTTGGTGTGTGTGTTTCTAAATGCTATTGCTAGCAAGCGTTCTCGCTCATTCTGCGTCTTGCTCTACTTTATTTTTCACTGGCCTTGTCTCTTGTTGTCGGTTAATCTTGGGCCGCTAGCTCTGTGGTTCAGTTAGCACTCCAAGCCTATTAGGCCTCCAGTGATACAAACTTTTATTAGCTCTTCTTAAAGAAGCCGCTGAGAAGGCGGTCTCCGTGTGACAACTGTACATGCGGAGGTTCCCGTTGACCGATTTTACACACTCATTGGGAAATCTGAACTTGAACTAAAATGAATGAGGATGATCATTTAGTTGATAACGCTACACATTATTAGTGATATGTAACGTGTGTGTGTGTTTGTGTGTGCGCACATGTGTGCGTGCTGTCAAGGCTCTGATATTCTTTGGTCAGTGCGTTTGCTCTAAAATTCCCTGCAGTCCCCCTTGACCTCGACAAGGATAACAACTGTACAGAAAATAGATGGTGCAGTGAAGTAAATATATATTGATCTGTTATATAGAGCAGAAGGGGAGCTATTTAGGTATTCAATTGATGAATCTCTCTCTCGCTCTAACCCTTGCTTTCTCTCACTCTCTGTCTCTCTCCCTCTGTCTCAATGTCTCTCGCTCTCGCTCTCTCTCTCTCCCTCAATCGGCCAGCACTGCCAGTAACTCTAACCGGAGCACGCCCGCCTGCTCGCCAGTCCTGCGAAAGCGGTCGAGGTCGCCCACGCCACAGAGCCCGGAGGGTGAGAACATGGTGGAGAAAGGTTCGGACCACTCCTCCGACAAATCCCCCTCCACCCCCGAGCAGGTGGTCCAGAGGACCTACTCGCTGCAGTCTGCACGCAGCGGCGGCAAAAACTCCAAGGTGAGAGGACGCTTCTCAGTGCAGACCACAAACAGCTCTGCTAACACCTAGCCGCTGTTGCTGTTGTTATTGGCTGTGTACAGAAGTGTTATTGAACTGGCTGGATCATTCTGTGTCAGAGTTGAGATATTGAGGTTGATGTGGGTTTCTGTTGCTAGCTGGGAACTGGGGTTTCGTTAAATAGTGACTACAGTGCTTACAGAATGGTATATACTGGATCATTTGAAAGCGTAGTAAGTATGACATAGTGTCATACAGCGTGCCACTAGATGGTCATTTCATAGACTGGGACAGATTGAAATGTGTATGGCCAGCCAACCCTGTGTTTTAGGCTCATCTATAATAATTAGATTTTTACACACACAACTAGTTATTTGAGACTGAACTTGAAAGTCTTTCGAAAAGATGTGTTTTTTGCACCTCAAAAGAGCAGACGATGCACATTATCTTGCTGTGACAGAATAACGAAGTGTGTTGTGATTGAAATTACTATGATGACATTGATGCAAATAATGAATTGAATGTGGATAGAAATGTAGAGTATTCTTAAAGTGACAGTGTAACGGCATGACGTCAGCAGCTCTGTGCTTTCCTTTGCCCATAAACTCCCATCTTGACTCAGTACGGCCCCAACACAATGTATAGGAGTTGAGACACTGGCGTTACTCTTGTCTTGGTACAGGCAGAGTTATACCCTTGCTTCCTCCCTTTGTTCATTCAATATTACTTGCTTTTGTTACGACCAAGCCATTCACAGACTGTGTCAGGGCGGATCAAGACTCAGTTTTAGTCGGTTTTTCTCCCTGGTAATTTCCATACTGAGATGAGGGTGTTAGTTAGTTTCATTAGTGAGCAGTTATTTTCACTGCCTCAGTGTGAATGTAGTTATTACTGATTGATAGTCCCCATTCATTCCACCCTGTGTTGCACACACATATTTCATATTTTCTTTCATAAAATATCTTGGAAAAGCATGCTTAGATGGGTGTTGTACCACAATGGAGGGACGCAGCAGATGATTTAAATGCACACTCATTCAGTCTTCTTAACATGAGCAGAACATTAGCAGTCTATGACAACAGAAGATCAAAGGCACAACACTACAAATGTTAAAACAGTCTAAAATTAACACTCTGCTTCATATCATCAGCAGGGAGCAGTTTCAAGAATTAATTTAGATTGAGTCTGAGAGCTACACCACATGTTAACTCGTCCTTGGCAGTGAATACATTTCTGCTTCCTTTTGGACACAGTGGGCGATCAGAGATAACCATCGTGTGCAAGTGACCGTCCATGCATAGAGGATGGCAGCCTATTACGCCGTTCCTCTCACCGGACGTATCTAAATCCAATCTAAGTCGCCTGCACAAAATGCTAAATAATGCAATGTTTCCACAAATCGGAACCGGCATCAATAGATTCAATTGTCCACCTTTTTTTAGGACGTGAAAATCATTTTATGAAAGCCCTCCCTTCCATTATATATCTGTGTATATATCTGTGTTCTTCATTTGTCATGATACAGCGTGCACAGCTTCTCTAAACACTTCCATTGCTGCTGCTACTGTGTTCCATATGAAAATGTCTGCGATCGTATGATCGATGATAATGTGTTCGACTCTTTATTTCACTCTTCCTCGTTTCGGTAACCTCTGCTGTATATACTCTTGCCTTTGTTTTTCTGTTCTGTTCCTGTTGTTGTTTTTGTGTTTTCTTTCTTCTCTCTCTGATTGGTTTCTTGTTTTCTTCTCCTGGTCGCATGCTAGTCTCACAAGCGACTTTCCAAAGTAAGCATTACTCTTTATTTCTGTTCTTGGACTTCTATCTATCCTGCCTTC
>NC_082397.1:13525080-13552580 GCF_031168955.1 Gadus macrocephalus
CTCAGAGAAAGGTGGATGTAGTAGCACATGGCACTTCTCTTGCACGCTGTGCAGTGGTGGGTGTGGAGGCAGCAGAACTTATTTTGCATCCCCTCCCTCTGTTTGGGCCCGAGTCCTACATCCTCTCCTCTCTCAATCGCCATCTCTGCTTGACATGTTCCCATGATAATCTGTTTTGTGTTGGTACCATTGTTTGATAACAGCCCATTCATTGGTTTGTAGTATTTGGCTGCGATTGGGGGCTTAGGCCCAATCCCATTTCTACCCCTTACCCCTTCCCCTTACCCCTCCCCCTTCTTTTGAAGGGGTAAAGGGTAGAAATGGGATCGGGCCTTAGGCCCAATCCCATTTCTACCCCTTACACCTTCCCCTTACCCCTTCCCCTTACCCCTTCAAAACAAGGGGGAGGGGTAAGGGGAAGGGGTAAGGGGTAGAAATGGGATTGGGCATTACTGTCATACGACCAGTCTGTACCTTGCGCCAGGAAAAGCACGTCCAAATCCCTTTTTCCTTAACAGTTTTCCTTAACAGTTTTCCACATAACATTTCTTGGTAAATTGTTTTGCCTTGCATTGAAAGCTACAATTTATCCAACTATGTAAGACTGTCATGCTTTATATTACATATCCTTCCTAATATATTCTTGTTGCATTTAATGTAATCCTTTTTTTCTTATTATCCATGTGACATTCTTTTGTGAGGAGAACATGAAACGACTCACGGTTGTTCATAAACACGACAGAAAGATACAGCTCATGTACTTACAGTACACTAAGGCTTATTGCACGTATTCAAATGCACAAAAGCTACACAAATGATTCAGCTAAGCAGTGGGCAGAAAGCGCGGCTCATTTGCCCACATCCTGGGTGATTAGATCACCTCGGACCACGGTGTCCTCACTCCCCCTCTCCTCCCCCCGGATCTCCTCCTCGCAGTCCAACACGTGTTGTCAGCAGAGGTCATGTGACCCGTGTCGTCATCGCGTGAGGTTGCCCCCGGCAACGGGAGGTTTGTCACCCTAGCCCTAATTGCAGGCCCATTGAAAGAGCTCTGGCAGCCAAGGGGACACTGGGCTTCTTTCCAGGGAGGGACGGGTTAACCCAGGGTTCACTTCCCGGGGTTCACTGCCTGGGGTTCACTGCACAGGGATCACTGCAGCAGTGTACAGTACACCCTTTACACTGTAAAGGGTGTACTGTACAGGGTTTACTGCACAACATTCACTGCAAAGGGTAAGGGTTAGTTGTGTCACTAGCAAAAAACACAACGACACACACCAATTGTCTCATTGTGTGCAAATCCCACACCTATGTGGTACTAACGTAGCGTAGTGGATCTAAAAATCAAACCTCCTTTTTTACATTCTTTCATTTTTTGTTTTTTGTTTCTCTGACTTTCATTTCACCTTTCTCGCTTTGGTTAACTTTTCTTTTCCGTTTTTTCATTTTCCTTCCAGTATGACAGACTTAACCTGATTAAAGTAAGCATTTCCTTTTTCTTTTTTCTTTATTTCCTTCATTTCACCAATTGACCTTAATTTCTAAGCTCTCCTGTATCCTTCCCCCCCTTTAGCCTAGTTAAGTTGCGCCTGTATTATCCCCGTGAAGAGTGGGAAATACTTTAAAAATGTATATTAATAGTCATTAAATGACTGGAAAATTACAGTTTCTTAAACATTTAATAGAACATTCCAGTAGAATAATGAGAAGTAGAATTGGTAGCTACTGACCAGTTTAGTACACACCATTTGTTTTGGGATCAAATTAATACTTTGTCATTTCAGTATTGTCAATTTGAGACATGGACGTGCTTCTATGTTTGAATGGCAAGTGAAATGTTAGTTTGCCTTGGTTGTCTAAAGGCTCTCTCTCTCTCTCTCTCTCTCTCTCTCTCTCTCTCTCTCTCTCTCTCTCTCTCTCATACCCCCTCTGTCACTCTGTCTCTCTCATGTCCACTCTATAAGACTAGTCATTGACCTTCTAAATCTCTCAGCCTTCATATTAAAGGGTAAACCTTAAACTGCATTAGCCATTAGGATCATAAAATAATCATGAACTCATTAAACTTCCTCTAGTACCCCGGTTACACGCACATTGAGACACACACACACACACACACACACACACACACACACACACACACACACACACACACACACACACACACACACACACACACACCGAGGGTAGCCTCAGCGTAAATCCTGCACTGTGTCTCCTTCACCTTCAGATCAGATTAGCCCACATTAGACGAGATTTCCCGCCAGAGCCCTGGGTTCTGTCTTGGTCCGCATCAAACAAACACGCATGGTTGCAGCAGAACCAAATAAGAGGAACAGCAACATGGACCCAAAGCGACGTGGCCATGTCTCCACTAAATGGATTAAGTCTTCCTCGCAAGGGACTTGTGAAGCTGTGAAAGTTAGGTGTTTGTCACGCAAGTCAATCGAAGTGCCTCACTAGATTCTTCAAATTAATTTGTGGTTTGACAAATCTATTGAAGCATTTCCTTGGAGGAATTTCAATCAATTATCACTCAAGCATTAATCATCTGTTTGTGTTTTAACAACACGATAGTACACATATGGAGGTGTGCTTGAGGCGAGACTAAAGCTA
Source organism: Gadus macrocephalus (assembly GCF_031168955.1). Lineage (NCBI taxonomy): Eukaryota > Metazoa > Chordata > Actinopteri > Gadiformes > Gadidae > Gadus > Gadus macrocephalus. The sequence continues at coordinate 13,527,697 of NC_082397.1, forward strand.
CAGGAAGTAAGAATCAGCTTTCTCTTAAAGGGATACTTGATGTTCTGCAGTAAACAAGCACTGGATATTAGGCATTTATTTGGTGGTGTTTTTTCTTGTTGTTTTGATAATTTCCTTTTCTTTTACTTTACTCCTTGTCTCACCTCCTGGACGAATCCCCTGCATGTCCTCTCAAAGCATTCTTATAACATTGTACCCTCTGGTTGTGGCCTGGCCACAGTGGTACAGTACATGAGTCCACCTGGTTGCGGAGTCTTAAGCCTCATGTCTATGATAAGTGTCTGCGTCAGCTCCAGAGCTCGGCTGGGCATTCAGGGCTGCCTGTCTTGGCACAAGGCTGGGCTGAATCAGCAATGCAGGCAGCTGATCGGCGGGCTCATGACGTCATCAATGTACTTATTTAGCCTAGCAGGCAAACAATTGGTTTAGATTATATTCTCTAATGATGTTAGATTTTTTTTTAATGTAATTATTGATCAATTTTCTTTTTTTTTTGCCACCACATCATCAGATTGGAATGTGATTGGTTGGGGCCGAGTGTCAAAGTTGAAAATATTTCAACTCCTGACGAAACTAAAATTGTAAATTGTATGACTCGCTCTGTTGAGCTCGGCGCTCCTCTCATAGGGATTGAATAGCAGGGCTGAGCCGGTGCTCTTTCTGAACTTTTCATGGACATGGGGATTTGATTTGTCATCATACGTTTTGTAAATTTACCAAAATACTGCTGCCCTCTGCTGGTAAAAAGACATATGACAGTAGAGCCCTGCTCCAGATGGAAACAGACATCCGGAGAAATATGTTTTTATATAACAAATATACATGTGTTATTGTACAGCATGAACGCATTCCTTAGGAAAAAGGATAACGCAAATGTAATTCATTTTTATAAACTCATATCCCTCAGTTTATATAAAAAATACGAAGACCTTTCAGGGGTTAAATTAACCGAAAAGGATCAAACTTCAATTCATGAATATGTTCTTTTTGTTGCTTTGGGTATCAAATGCTGTGACAATAAAAAGCGTGGGCGTTCCACTGCTTGACACAGGGTTACCAGGACAGGCATTCATATTATTTATTTTTTCTTTCCTAAATCAGTGTTTATACTCTTCCCTGGGTGTCCCCCGCAGTGTTTCTGCCTGTTGAGAATGTGACCTGTCCTTCGCACCTGCTATAAATAAAGCACCTAGCTCAGTCCAGTTATCACCCTCTCTGAGGTGTGTGCTGATCCTTCACGTTTGCTCTGTGAACCCCATACTGACTTGCACATGTGCTCTCTCCCATCTTCTCTCTCTTTCCTGCCCTTTCTCTCTGTTCAATCATACTCCCGACAGAAGAGCCAAAGCTGGTATAATGTAAGTAAACAAGTTATTTTTTATCTTTGCAATCAATTATTGTGTTAGCCTGTTTGTGTGTGTGTGTGTGTGTGCGTGTGTGCCTTCTTGTCTTCCTCTGATATGTGTAGGTCGGTGTGTGTGTGTGTGTGTGTGTGTGTGTGTGCATGTTTGTGATATCTCTAGTGTTCCTTTGTGCTTTTTTGGAGCTATTCTCGGAGTGGTGTCCTTAACATGAGAGGTCCCTGACCTAGACTGACTCATGCCTCCACCACACGAGCCCAGCCATTAGTCTGAGTCACTGGTCAATCACGGCCTGTAGACTCAGCAACACGTAGCCTCGGGAGCAGAGACATGGGATATATAGGATAGATACTGACCTGAGAGTTTTCAAAATCAACAAAATGCTGTCGAAAGTTCATCGCACATGTATTCATGCATATGGTCCTGCATAATAATACATTTAATTTAGAGGCGCCTTTCAAGACACCCAAGGTCACCTACCTATAAGGATATAAATACATCAGCCATTATATGAATGACCCCTAGAGGGCGTGATAACTCTGCCCTCTGTCCATGGAACCAGAAGTGGTGTCAATGTTGATATGTAAAACCCACGGGGTATTTCTCCTGTATGATTTGGTCTGTGACAATCCCTTTTTTCCCTGTGTTGTGTGCGTTTTTATACTTTCCTTATTTTTTATCATATATGCCCTGTGTCTGTACACCTTTCCCCTCCTCTCTTCCCAGCATGAAAGACAACACATCCTCAGAGTAAGCATGACTTTGTCTCTCTCCCTCGCTCGCTCTCCCTCTCCCTTTAGGGAGAGAGCAGTAGGGCGCCCCCTAATGGCACCCGTCTCACGTCTTAATACAGTGACCTCCAACCAGCCTGGGTTCCACCTGTAGGCCTTGTCACAGCTCCCAGTGACAGATGTGCCAGACGCCCACTACGATCATTAAAGGCCTCCTGTTTTTCCACCAGGGCTGAGCTTGATAAGCCATTACAAGCCATTTAAAAAAACTGCCTTTTCCTGTGCCTAAGTGCCAACACAAGTGAGAGAGTCCATCTAGATGTATGATGATTAGATCAACAACATTTGCTTTAGTTAGGTTATACGGTTAGACTAGTCGAGTCTAACCTAGACTGATCCATCCAGCATACGGTGAACCCTCCCACTTTGGAAGTCACTTAAACACAGAGAAGGGCACATTTTGAAAGGGCTTGTAATGGCTAATCACACTCACACCTGGTTGTAATAGGGGTCCTTTTAATGGTTTCTCCCCCTTCATGGTCAATGGTCATCGAGGACGTGTGGTTATGCAACAGGTGAAAGCTGGGCCCTCTGTGTAGGTCACTGGATTACAGGAACACGCCACCCAGAAATAACGTAACAACCACACTCATCTTACAGCCTGAAGGCAGACGTTGCTCCAGTCCAGACCTTATTGTAAGAATAGTACTGAGGTGTCCAAGGCCAGTGGTGACTTTAGGTGTACCACTAAAATGTCATCAAGACCTTATGCAGGCCGCCTCATACTCAAACGATCTACCATTGTGAAATACACATGCAAGGCCTGAGAAAACTATAGAATGGAAAACATACGATTTTTTCTATTATTGGAAATGTGTCTAATTCTACAATATAATACAACAAACAACCTGCACTATCCTCTCAAGCACCACTAGAGGCAACACAGGTTGAAAACCGGTACAATGGATCTGAGAGTCATGGATAAGCTTTCAATATTTTTGGTGGCATGTTTCTTAAAACCGACTAATCTAAGCAACGATCGCCAGCACCTCCCAGTGAGCCGTGGGTGTCCTGGGAGAACGGGGCATGGTGCGTCCGGTAGTGCATGCTTCCCTCCACCAGAGGAGGGTGTGGGAAGGCTTTAATGGTTGAGTGCATGTGGAGGCCTCAGTTTCTGGGTAATGGCATACATATGCACTATACAGTACTACCCTTCATGGGGGTCGTTGGTTTAAAAGGGAGGTAACAGGAGAAGGTTTGAGCAGTGTTGAAAGAGTCTGAGGGTTTTACAAATTCGTGGAAACAGTCCTTTAAATAGTCTCTCTATATATACAAAATGTATGTGATATGCTTTGAATACATAACATTTTCAAATACACTAAGTATATGCACTAACTAAACACTTAATAGACACAATGCAAACCAAGTGGAAGGTATACACAACAAGCATTTCTTGTTGTTTTTTTTATTCTATCTTCTGTCATTTATATTTTCTATCTATTTCGTCCCACAACAGAGAAAGGCTTTGGAAGATGCTAAAATGCATAATTATTATATTTCATTTGTAATATTCCAAAATAATAGTAAACGTAAATGATGAAAAATAATGACATCAGTATCGGAAAGATGTTTTTTGTTCTGTATATCTTCCGCACTTATAATTAACTGTAACAGCTAATGCATGCACACACCTATTTTAAATATTTTTATGGACTGCGGCAGATTATGTGTTGGTGTGTGTGTGTATGTGTGTGAGTGTGTGTGTGTGTGTGTGTGTGTGTGTGTGTGTGTGTGTGTGTGTGTGTATCTGTGCATGTTATTGCCTTGTGTAAGGGAATGCATGTGTGCATCTCTGCATGGCGATGATGACCTCCCATGGCACAGAGTGCTCTGTGATGACAAGCCTACCGTCCTATTGAGCTCTGAGCCTGACAGAGAGACACATGCTGTCCAACACCATGCTGCTTTTTTGGTTTAGTGAAAGTCTTGACGGTAGGGTGACCATATCCCAAAAAAAACAATGTGGGACAAAGAGTATTTTGATTTTGGACAATGTCGGACACATTACCGATTACAATTGAATATGTCGTTCTAACTTGAAAAAAATATATCTTTATAATTTATATGCTGTGCTATCCCACATTAGACGATGCACCTGCTAGCTCTAGTTGACGGTGTCTCCTGGATAATGGTTAACCTTTTTTTACCATTGAGTATTTTTCGCAATTAATTTGTTAATCCTTTATTGCTATTCGTTAACTGTTAATGGTAGGAGGCATGGATAGATTGTAGGATAGATATGGCTTACATTGCGGGTGTAGCATATGATGCGTAATCTATTATTTTAAAATATGAAATATTTATCTTCTGGTGGCCAGCCCAACCACTCAAACATCAGCACCGATGAGCAAACCCAAGGACTAGATCAATAAATCGACACATACCTCGCCTACCTGTCCATCAACCCAAGGGAACCGCTGGGAGAGAATGGCTTCATTGTCGGTCCGACCAAACCCTGTACACAAGGCACACAAACGCTCAGACACATGCTCTACGCTTACCAGGGAACACACAGACACACACTCAGACCCCCCGTCCCATAAAACGATAGTATAACCACACCTTAGTGTACAGTACCAGTCTCCACCATCTCCTGCTGTTTGCCAAGCCAGTTAATGGTTAACAATCTCCACACACATGGTCTCATTTGCAAATGGTCACATCCAAAATTGCAATAACTGTCATGCAACATCAAGGGCGGTTACTGTTAGTCATCGTTCCACTTCCATTTCCTTATTCTACTGAGAACAATGATTCAGTTAGGGATGATAGCCAGTGAGTCGGCAGTATTTATTGAAATGCTAATCTTATTTTTGTTGGCCCTAATACATTCTATGCAATGTGCATTTTACCTGACTGAGGACTGCTTTGGAGCATTTCCTCCTGGGTGTCTTAGCGGCTTCGTTGCTGGCCTGGACTCATTCGAGTCACACAGCAGAGGAAAGGGAACAACTCCTTGTTGTATTCCAGATAGAACAGCTGTAGGACAGATGTATGTGTGTAAACACTGCAAGAAAGGACCCGTAAACACCCAGTGTTAGCCATCAAAGGATCATAGACCCTTGTAATGTTCTTTAGACACATGTATACAAACTGTGGTTTTATCCGCCTTTTAGAGCAGCTATCAGAGTGTAAACAAGTGTTTAAGTGTGAATCATCCTACTGGAGAGAGAGGGTCAGAGAGGGGGATAGCCCAAACAAGTGGGAAGGGGGGGAGGGGCCTAGGGGCATTGATAGCAGCGAGGCTACGGGACTATTTCACATGGGGACTCGGAAGCAGCAGCACAGCCTTCTCTCCTTTCTCCATCACCACTTGGGAGCGGAGCAGCTACCAGCGGAGATTCATGTGATCTGAAGCTTCATCGGCCTTCTTTTTGAGTCCAGGCCTGTTGTGGTCCCAGTCGAGATCAATGCCCTTGTGTTGCACGCCTCGGGGCGTCTGGAGGTTTGGCCTCACTGCCCTCCCCGGAACTCCCGCGGTCACCGGACGGAGGTCACCCTGTTACGTCCCGAACACGGGGGCTCTCCTCTTCATCTCATCAAGCAGCTGCCCCCCGCCCCGTCGACGACGCCTTTTTTAAGTTCCATTTTATTCCTCCCTTTAAAATAGCCGTTCATTCCAGGTAAAAAAAAAAAAATCATTTTTCGGGCCGCATTTACCCCGGCTGGATTGGGATCTTGGCCTTCTGGGAACGGCAGAACCAGCGCCGGCCCAACGAGGTCCTCTACCAGCACCCGTCTGGGAGCCTTCTCGTCGTGGACCGCATCGCTCACACACACTGGCAGGAGGAGTGTGGTGTGTAGGGGAGGGGAGCAGAGCAACGGACCACACCGCCACAATAATAAAGGACTTGTGGACCTGGGGTTACTAGAGGGCAACGGCTGAGACTCCACTGCCTGCGAGCGTGTGTGACGGAGGAAGGGAGCGAGAGAGAGAGAGAGAGAGAGACGAGGATCATGTGGCAGCAGTCAGCTGGGTGCTGTGTTTAATGCTGAAGAGGAACAGCACCCGCACACAAAAAAACCACAACATCCCAAACAAACACACTAACCGCCCTCCTTGACGCGACATCAACACTCCTCTTCTAGCTCTACTGACCTGTGAAGCAGTCTTTGGGGAAAGCCACATACATAGAGATATAGATACATAGACCATCTATATATATAGATGTAGGTAGAGGTTCACCCTGAGCCTGTGTTTGGTCTGGATTCTGCGCCGAGGACCGCCATGGATCTGAGTGAAGTTGCTCTGTCGGACTGGGAGATGGTGCTGGAGCTGGACGAGGCCCTGGCCGGCTGGGTCCACCAGGGCCCGGCCAGGGGGGAGTGGGGCTGGGAGTGGGGCTGGGCCGCCTCCGACCTCCAGGACCCCGACTGGGACACGGAGGACCTGCCCGCCGTAAGTGATGCCTCTCCGGATGGGAAAGGCCCCCGAGACACGATGGGGAACCGAGAGGTGGAAAGTTGTTTTTGCAGAGAAATAACGTGCATTAAGTGGATTTAAGGAAAGGAGTGCTCAGTGTGATCATGGTTAGTGTAGGTCTGCAGCTGCCTCCTTGTACAGGGTCTCTACAGTAAATAACTGACGAGGTATGTCAAGTCACGGCTTTATGAACTCTTCCTGAGCCCATGGTGTATTTCTGTATGGAGGGAGCCATGTGTGACTGACAGAAATACAAGCCAGTCTTTCTTAGGTTGCTGTTGGGGAACAAAGGAGCAGTCGTTTTTATTTGTTTACTTTATTGCCTAGCGCTGGTTCCGAGAAAATGCTTTTGTCAATATTTCTCCTCATTTGTCTTGAGAATGCAACCTCCCTTCTATCCCGGTATATTATTGAGGATCTCCTAAACCTTCGTCCCGCCAGTCTAGTGGTCATTCTATCTCTGTCAGACTATTTTTTGCTCAACTGTCTCCCAAAGCAAAGTTGAATAGATTTATTCCTCTTGTAACAAGAGCTCCTCTTCGCTGCTGACTGTACTGCCAGGTCTTCGTTCCTCTTAGCTGTCCTCTTGAAGAATCTGACCCTGACACCTTGAGTCCTTATAACACTCAAACTCACAAACAGGGGGACAAAAAAACAATAACTACAACAACTGCAAAGCATCAAACCTCTGCCTTTGCCTTTTATATGACCCAACAATACGCTTCCAATATTCCTCCAAAAAAAAAACCTGTTGTATTTCCCCACGGATATTCTTGGTATGAGAGAAGCTTGGAATGATGTTTGCGGTTTCGATGAACAAAGGCGTCTTTCTTTTGCCTCACGGGGAGAATCGTAGTGCGATGTGGCACCGACTGGGGGGATGGGGGAGGGGGGGGGGGTTGCGACTTGCCATCAGAAAGTGCTTGGCGCCAGAACCGCATGTTTTGTTGAATGACCCACTTAGGCAAATGTGTGTTTGTATACTTCTTTAGGGAAGCTTTGCTTTGCATCGCTCGGTTGCACCAAACAGTTGGATGCTGAAACACAAAATTGTGCACTTTTGCATGCCCCCCACACACACACACAAAAATATGATAGCCCACATCCATTCTCAACAGTGTTTGTCAAAACCTCCTCCGTTTTATTGTAGATAACAATGGCGTCCGTGTTGAGGTTTTCACAAACCGCTCACAACGGATAAGTGAGTGAGTGTGTTTGTGTGTGTGTGAGTGTGTGTGTGTGTGAGTGACGGAATGCGAATACCAAATGAGCACGACCTGTTTTCGTGGGGGGGGGGGGGGGCGTTCTATGTAAAGTGTAAGCATGAATGCACAAACACCTGTTTCTGTTGTTGTTTTGTTGGCTCTAGGTCCTCAGTCCAACGTACAAGCAGCGCAATGAGGACTTCAGGAAGCTCTTCAAACAGCTGCCTGACACGGAGAGACTCATCGTGGGTATGTGGATACACTCTTCAGCCGTGCGGTGGATAGTCGTGGGCCTGCATGCTAGCAGGCTGTGGCTAACCCGCTAGCTGTAGTCTGCTAGTAGCAGTCTGTTGATAACGTCACAGTGTGTAAGCAGGCTGAACCGGCAGTCTTTCTCCTACGGGTCAAAAATCAGGGCTGGCTCTGGACTGCCCTAGGAGAGATCAGCTGGGTCTTTTCTACACATGCTGTTATTCACGTTATTCATATCATTAACTATTGTTTTAACAAAGGTATGTCTCCATCGATCCACCCCGAGACCTCTTTGTACCAGTTCGATAGGGCAGGTCCCCACAGACTCACTGTTACCTGTGGCTATCATGGAGCATAATGAGTAAACCAGTGGGGGGGGGACCGCCCTGTGTACACATCAGTGGCCCCCATTGTCCCCATGAGAGGGACGGTGTATTTTATGAACTCACCGCTTCAGTGTACACGGAAATCGAGGTTTCTGAAGAACCGGGGATCCATAGCCATTCTTCATGCATCGCTGTGATGTCTTCTGTGTTTGTCCTGCAGACTACTCGTGTGCCCTGCAGCGGGACATCCTTCTGCAGGGACGCCTCTACCTCTCAGAGAACTGGATCTGTTTCTATAGCAACATCTTCCGCTGGGAAACGCTGGTATGCGCCGACCGATGAACATTTCGTCATTGTTGTGTCAAATATATCTGTGTTTACTATTTGTGCGTCATGTTGGTCGATTTACTTAATTACATTGTGTGCGTGTGTGTGCGTGTGTGTGTTTGGGACTGGTGTGTGTGTGTGTTGGTTTGTCTGTAGCTGACGGTGCGGCTAAAGGACATCTGTTCTATGACCAAGGAGAAGACAGCACGCCTCATTCCCAATGCAATCCAGCTCTGCACAGACACTGACAAGGTAAATGCCTACAAATAGCTCCATTTCCACTCTACATTCAGAGCCCTAGAGGCTAAAGGGAATGGCATTGGAAGATAATGTAATAATAATGTAAATATTATTTTAGTAGTATTTTCAATGTTCATGAATAGGTACAATGTGTTCTCATTCAGACGTGGACTGAAAGGTTAACATTGATTCTCCTGCAGCACTTTTTCACCTCATTTGGAGCAAGGGACCGGACCTACATGATGATGTTCAGACTATGGCAGAATGCCCTGCTAGACAAGGTAAGCCTGCAGATCCCCCTTCCTGCTCATGGTTGGTTCATGCTATGCATTTGCTATTTATCTCCATTATTCAGAAATAAGAAAAAAATGTCATAAACCGCTTCACTTAAACTCCATAAAACCTATTTGTATTTATTTTTTCTGATGTACCCATCACTTTTGCTCTGAGGATTTGCATTGATTTGTGTGAATGGACAAAGGACGACTATATAACCACAGGATTCTTTCATGTCAAAACCTATTTGAGCAAAATGAAAAATCCTTGAAAATAAATATCTATTCTACCTCTAGTGCTTAGTATAATTATGTGAGTCCACGATTACTTAAGTGTTCCAGTGTTGCCTACCATCTTGTTCTTGCTTGATCTCACCCTCCTGTAGCCCCTGTGTCCAAAAGAACTCTGGCATTTTGTCCACCAGTGCTACGGCAACGAGTTGGGCCTGACCAGTGACGACGAAGACTATGTCCCCCCGGACGATGACTTCAACACCATGGGGTGAGTCCCGTCTCTACAGTTAGGTCAGGCGTTCACCACGTTCGCCGCAGTACGTTAGGCAAATTATGCCCAGTGATGAGGGCTTGTCCTTTAAAGGGGGAGCCACTTTGTTTGACCTTAACTTGTATCCAGTGATTGATTGCTGAGGTTTACAGTGAAAGGAGCTCTGTATCCGGTCATGCTAGCTGCACTGTTATTGACAGCATTCTTAATTACAGTCCACATGTGACTTCAAAAAAGCTCTCTCTGTGGGTGTGTTCTTTCGATCTTTCAAAGAAATCGGACAGCGTCCAAAACGTTGCTTTGATGAAGAATTGATGAGCAGCTGAGTGTCTCCATTTTGGCCTTCTCCCAAACTCTCTTCCTCCCACAGGTTCTGCGAGGAGATCCCCAACGAGGAGTCGGAGCTCAACAACGACAACTCCTCCAAGAGCAGTGCGGACGCCAGGCCGGACGCCAGCCCCCTGCCCCCGCACAGGAAGCTGCTCCCCAACAGCAGCGTGCTGTCCGGCACCAACGACCCCGGCCTCACGGTGAGTCCACGGCCAAAGGTCCAAACACCAGCCCCATAATCATCTTGACTTTCGATTTAGTTCCAATCCTATTCCATCTGAGGTTCCCTCCGTCTGAGCCTTGTCAAACTGTGGGGCGGGGTGGTGTCCACCTCAACCAATCGCTAAGAAGATGCAGAATTTCTTCAAAATGTCTTTAATAGTAGAATTCATAACTATACACACACTTTAACACTAGAAGCATCGGCACCACTGAACTACTTTTCAACCACCGCGTTCAATTTGATCTCTTTGAATGCTTTTGTTGTAGTGACAACAAGACACCACTAGATGGTACAGTGTGCTTCACTGCTGCCAGCAGCTGAGGTCGACTCCTGTCTGCTTTTGACAGGCATTGGACAAATAAACTCAGCATGACCTTCCTTTATTATTCATATGCTTGTAATTTACTAGTAAAGTAAAGAAGGGTTTTCCTTTCTAGCAAATCCAAATAGTTTGGAATGCCTCATACAATAGGCTCTTTGAGTTCAATGTATTGTGTATTGTATTTCAGTATTTGGTCTAAAGTTGTTTGGTACGAATGAAGGGCTTACTCGACACTCTATCTCTCTCCCTCTCCCTGTCTCTCCCTCTCTCTCTCTCTCTCTCTCTCTCTCTCTCTCTCTCTCTCTCTCTCTCTCTCTCTCTCTCTCTCTCTCTCTCTCTCACCCTTCTTTCCTATATGTCCCTGTGTCTCTCGCCCAGTTTGACCTGCCGGGAGACGAGTTTGCAGACTGCCTGCCTGAGGGGGAGCTCCTGGGCCTGCCGCTGGCGGCGGACATGAGGGTGGGCCTGGAGGGGGGCCTGCCGGCGGGCCCCGCCCCCTCGCCCTCGCTGGACTTCAACGACAACGACATCCCCACCGAGCTCAGCGACTCCTCGGAGACGCACGACGAAGGTGAGCCCGCCATGTTCCACGGAGAAGGGGCGCTTTAATGACGCGTTACTTCAGGACGGGTGCCATATGAATGAAATCCTTTATTAGGGTGCCAAGCACAAAGTGCTAAGAAATATTTCCAAACAATGCAATAGGGCCACCAAATGGTGATTTTTTTATTATTATTATTAAACCTTTTTTTTTTACCAGGAATAATCGCATTGAGATTCAGAATCTTTTTTCCCTGGGAGCCTGACCAAGACAGCATATACTGTAGTTCAATATAAAATATGAAACAGAAAAAGAAAATTGGCAATTTAACATAATCTCAGCATGACCAGCAACGTTTAATGTTAGCACATGTGCATTTAGTACTCAGATAGTCCTTAATCCTAGTTTTAAACTGTTTAATTTTTGGAATGGAGTCTAATTTAAGATGACTCTGCAGTTAACATAAGACATAAGAAAAAAGCAGGACATTGAATCATTCAATCCACAATAATAAATAAGGAACCTCCTGGGACTATGACATGATGTATCAGCCGTCGCATGCTCCCAGAATGTCGATTGTCCAATCGCAGGGCCGAACGCGCGCGAGGCTACCCACAATCCCTGGCCCTTGATTGGCTAGACGAGTGGCAGGTGACCAAAGCACCGCAGGTTCTCTTGACACGCAGGCCGCCCATTTGACCAGGCCCGGCCCGAGGATTGAGAGGCGAGAACCTGAGTGAGCAGGTGGCGTCCAGAAGAACAGAGACTGGCCGGTCATTACCAGAGACCCCACGAGCTCCCAGCCAGCAAGATGGTGCTGTGGGAACCCACACACGGGCGTCGATCACGAGGGCGTCCCATACCAACATACGTGCACTGAGGAAAGATGTAGCAGCAGAAAACACGGGCGAACTATCCAGCTGCATGGAGGATCAAGAAGATTTGAAACCCCGCTGGAGGAGTCGTCCCAGGACGGCCTGGAGAGAGGAGCTTCGGACTTGATGTTTGGGTGCATTATCTCCCATTGTAGACCTCAACAAGCCCCCAGACTTTGCCGATGGTTCTTCAGAGTGCTTCTGTTATGTCCTTCCAAAGTTCCCGTAAATGTACACAAGTAGGGAGACCGCTGCACTTCTCCTAATCAACTCTCTCCACCGTGAGACTGTTATTGTGTTCCATGGAACGACTCTTGACTCTTGGAACGTCCACCATGACGGGGGCCGACTGATCCTGGTCGACCTTCTCCTCCAGCTCCTTGGGAAACCTCTCGTGGAAATGATCTTGGGTGTAGTAGTGGTGTCTCAGTAGCACCGAGCAGTGGGTCCATCTGCAGACACATCTCCACTAGCTGAGCCAGCAGGGGGTCAAAGAGGCCGTGCTTCTCCATCAGGTCGGTGGTGGGATGCACCAGAGGCAGTGCCCCAAACTGTCGGGCGTCTTTCACATTATTGAAATATTGCTGTTCGCATGAGCCCCATGTGGAGGAAGGCAGTCAGCAGTCGGACGACATTGTCGTGCTATCTGGCCAATAGCAAACACCGATAGGGGTGCGAGTTCCCGCTGAAAGATGAGATGCGTTTCATCCGTGGTGAAGTTCCCTCAATGAAGGCTTCTACATCTTAGTACTTCTCCAAATCTATCGCTGCTAAGACGTTCCAAAGCTTTGTTGTTTTCCATACCCGATATCCAAAAAGTTATAGGAATGGTCACCATAGGCGTAAATCTCTCACTGAACCCGCAAATAGCCGTTGCCAGAAGTGCATGGAGTGATTCAACCATCTCAACTCGATCTCCAACCTACACTTTAAACTTGGTATATCGTTAATAGAACAAAACTTTCATCCAAGCCAGTTCCTAGAACAGCGTTCCCAAAATCGTTATATATTCTATAACCGTGTGAATCCAGATCCTCGGTAATACTGCGGTAATAAATTAAGGTTTTTACATTTATAGAAGCAAAATATCAAAATCGAATTAGACAATTGACTGAAATTGCAGACTTTGGACGGCCATATTTTCTGACCCCTTTCTTCTACAGTCATGAAATCCTGTAGACATTTGTCTCTCCTAATGTTGAGCGCATGTTCCTAGGAAAACAAGAACCTGAAACAAAATGGCGGCGGACGTCCAAATTAGCCCAATCAATGTTAGGTGACAAAAGGTGGGGTTAACTTCAGTCAATCAACACCAAACTTTGTGTACTTAAAGAAGCATAGGTCGAGGTTAACCAGGCTAAAGTTCATCAAAAAAGGCCAATAGGGGGCACTAAAGTAATAAATTAAAAAATTGAAAAACTCATAACTCCTCAGTCTCAGTTCGCCCATCACCAGATCCAAGCTCAGACAATTCCAGCGTATGTAAGCAAAATAAATCTTAATTATCTGGTTATGGTCTGCGTCAGGGTCTTAATAGTCCGTCAGGGTCTTAATGGTCTCTCAGGGTCTTGGTCTGCTTTAGGCTTGGCACCCGTAAAATGCTGCTTGCAGCTTTAATTATTATTGCAATTAGGACATTTAGCTCGCAGACGCTTTTAACCTAAATTACTTACAGTGAGTGGAGATAAATGTTGCTGAGGGGCAGGTTGTTGGTAAGCATATTCATCAGTGATGCCTAGACAGAGGCTGTGGACATTGGCAATCAACCCAAAACCTTTCAGCTACCAACTGGACTAACCCTCCACCCATATAGAAACCAGCTCATTGGTTGGTCGACTATGCAAGGTAACATCTTTGTGTGTGTGTGTGTGTGTGCGTGTGTGTGTGTGTGTGTGTGTGTGTGTGTGTGTGTGTGTGTGTGTGTTTGTGTGTGTGTGTGTGTCAGGTGAGGTGCAGGCCTTCCACGAGGACCTGCACGGCAGACAGTACATCAACGAGGTGTACAAGTTCAGCGTGGACAAGCTGTACCACATCCTGTTCACCGAGTCCCAGTTCATGAGCGACTTCATGGAGCAACGCCGCTTCTCCGGTCAGAACTTAATCCTCATCCTGTGTTCATGAAATCTTGCTCAAAAGAAATGTCTTGTCTGAATTCACGTTAAAGGTGACATACTGTATAATACCACCAGGTGTGAGTGTGATTAGCCGCTACAAGCCGTTTTGAAAATCTGCCTCTTCTGAGAGCAACGTTTGCTGCAGTCGACTGGGTAGGCTGGTAGACTGATCTATCCAGCACACATCTAGGTGGACCCGCCCACAGTTTATGTCAGAAGAGGAATATTTTCAAAATGCCCCCCCCCCTCCCCGGTGTCTCCTCTGCAGAGGTGGTGTACCATCCGTGGAAGAAGGACGAGGCGGGGAACCAGACCCGGGACATCATGTACACCATCTCTCTGTCCAACCCCCTGGCTCCCAAGACGGCCACTGTCACGGAGACACAGGTGGGTCCACCTGCTCCGTCCTCTCCGTTGACCAGCCAAACCAACCCCCCTCTCAAATGTGGTAGAGACTGCTATGCTCCCTCATTGATCCCAAATTCTTTCCAATGACTTGCTTGCCACAAAAAATGTAATCGTCTCCTCCTATCAATCAGTAATGTTGTTGACGATATTCATCTCAAAGTCCCTCAAATGACGATATAATAGGAAAACTCTTCACTCAAACTTCCAATAACTGTTTCAGGTCTTCAGGTTAGGGTTGGGATTAAGTCCCAAGGATTAGCCCTGTGTTTCCTGATTAACCCTTTGTTTCCTTTTGTTTTGGGGCCAGACTCTGTATAAGGCCAGCCAGGAGAGCGAGTGTTACATCATCGACGCGGAAGTCATCACGCACGACGTGCCCTACCATGACTACTTCTACACCCTCAACCGCTACATGATCACCAGGGTGGCCAAGAACAAGTGCCGGCTGAGGTAAGCACAGTGGAGGGGTGGTGCTGCTTGTTTCACATAGCTGTGTCTGTGTGTGTGTGTGTGTGTGTGTGTGTGTGTGTGTGTGTGTGTGTGTGTGTGTGTGTGTGTGTGTGTGTGTGTGTGTGTGTGTGTGTTGGAGCATGGAATCCAGCGTCATGACTGGGAAACATGTTATGTGTTTGCTTTGGAGCATAACAACCAACTCACACTACAGAGGTATTCCACTACCGTTTATGGGTTAACCCTATCGGTTCTTTATTTGTATCGACTGAGCTTGGATTTTGATATTGGTCTTTTCATTATTCTCTGTGTGTCTCCTTTCCTCTCTCACCCTGCAGGGTATCGACAGAGCTGTGCTACAGGAAGCAGCCTTGGGGGCTGGTGAAGGGTTTCATTGAGAAGAACTTCTGGAGCGGCTTGGACGAGAATTTCCGCCATCTTGGTAAGGATCGGTGTGTCGCTGATGTTTAGTTATCATTTTTTCTGAGCCACATTTGATTGGGATATCAAAGTAGACTTTATCACAGGATTTATCCTTGTTATTGGCCAGATAGAAGCTAAGAATCAAGGAATCTCAGTGACCTAGAACATCTTCTGTTCTGTTGTAGAAGGGCATAGAGGCGCACTCTTTTGACCACTTGATTCCTTATCCCAGTGTGTTTTGGGTGGGTTTTCACTGCTGTGTGATAGAGTTAGTGCGTGTCGTTTGAGTCCCTTCCCAACCCGGGCAAATAGGACAGCCGTGACGTTGGTAAGTCTGGGCTGTAAGTCTCTCAAGACAAACGAGACGCATGGACGGTTTTTATAAATCCTCCAGCCTACACCTCTGAGTGTGGCCGGGTTAACCCCCAATCCCCCTGGTATCTTGATTGTTCCAAAATCCTTATATCTGGTTCAGAACCTGGATCCTTTGTTGGGTCACCGGTCAGGGCGTGTACCATTTCAGTCCTGATCGCAGCAACCCAGGTTCGATTCCTGCCCGTGGTCCTTTGCTGCATGTCCTCCCCTCCATCTCCCAGGCCTTCCTCTCCATCTCCCTTTATAATTATAATTAATCGTTAGAAAAAACTATCTGCCCCGGCCACTTGCCCCTCCGGAACCCCCCCGCCCCCCCCCCCGCCTGACCCCCTCCCGCCCTCACCCCCCAGAGATGAGGCTGTCCAAGGCGGAGGAGGAGCTGCTCAGCGAGTCCCTCCGGCCCTCGCCCAAGGCCAAGGTGGGGAAGGGCGCGGCGGCACGGCGCCGGAACCGGCCGCTGGTCCACCTGCTGGGCCTGGAGGAGGCGCTCGGCCCCGTGACCACGCCCGCCGCCGCCGACGTCCTCCACCGCATCAAGCAGGTGGCGGGCTCCACCCAGACGCGGCGCCAGAGCCCCCAGCACCACCACCTCCCCCACCTGCCCCACCTGCTGCCCAGCGGGCTGGCCCTCTACAGCGTCTCCAAGCTGCTGGTCGTTATCAGCTTCGTGTGAGTCTCCCCCGGCACGCACACATGCGCGTCCTTGCACACACACACTCGCAAACACACACAAACAGAAACACACACACACACACACACACACACACAGGCACGCACACACGCACAAACACACACACATGCTCGCACACATCCATATAGGGTTATGGGGATACTTTCATTTTTTTTGATGCATGCACTAGCACATGGTCCTACAGGTCATACAGCCACACATAAACACATGGAGATTGATGTGATAGTAGATCAATTGATCCAGTGAAAAAGCCTCCCTTTTAGAGTTTGTGAAACCGAAATTGTGAACCAGAAGCAGGATGTTATTCAGCTGACTGTACGTCACCTTACAGCCGAAGCAATCCCACTCCATCATCAATCTTAGTTCCTAATGTGTCTTGTAATGTTACGTGCACCTCGAGTGTAACGTCCCCTTCCTCTCTCTCTCTCTCTCTCTCTCCCTCTCGCTCTCTCTCTCTTTTCTCTCTCGCTCGCTCTTCTCTTCCTTCCATCGCCCTCCGTAGGATCTGTCTCAGGTACATATTTCAGTGGCTAATTACTTAGCGTCACAGGGTTCATTCTGTTTGGGATTTACGAGGACAGCACTTACAGAGCCATACCGGGCGTCATTTAACGAGGCTCGTTAAGGTGATGTACACACTGCGGGGTCTCTGGGTAATTAGCTCCGCCTCTTTCCCCCTTCAGCTTGGTTCTGCTGGTGCTTCTCAATGCCATGCTGTTCTACAAGCTGTGGAGGCTGGAGTACTCGGCCCAGTCACTGCCCACCTGGCAGGGCCTGCGACTCCACGAAAGGTAGGAGGAGGAGCCCTTCATGCTAATGCATCTGGGTCTTTCATTTGTTTGCTGTGTTAAACGGTTGGTATCATCACATGCACACGCTCACATCTGTATACACCCGCACACGTTCACATCTGTATACACCCGCACACGTTCACAGACATACATGGGCACATTCACACACAGTCCGTTCACACATTCACATATCTCCAGATGTGTGCACATCTGGACTCTCAGCCGCCTCGATCTGAATTCAGTAGAACCCGACAAATTCCTAACCATGTGTTGACAATCTCACAATGAAATGCTTCGTCAGCCTTGTCCTAATGATATTTATTTTTTGTGTGTGTGTGTGTGTGTGTGTGTGCGTGTGTGTGTGTGTGTGTGTGTGTGTGTGTGTGTGTGTGTGTGTGTGTGTGTGTGTGTGTGTGTGTGTGTGTGTGTGTGTGTGTGTGTGTGTGTGTGTGTGTGTGTGTGTGTGTCCAGTAAACTGCCTCAGACCCAGGTGGAGTGGGCACAGCTCCTGGAGTCCCAGCAGCACTTCCACGATGCCGAGCTGCAGAAGTGGAGAGAGATCATCAAGTCTTCGGTGGTGCTACTTGACCAGGTGCCGGAGCACAGAGCCCCCCCTGTTCACACACCACTACTCCTTCAGCTTTTAGCTTTAAAGTCAACAGTAGATCCATGGCTTTATAGTTTAGATCTAAGATGAGGCCTTCGGCCATTGCTTATTGTATGAAAAAAACAATGGCATATTAGTGTACATATGTAAGCATATGTCCCATATATATAGCATATGTCTCAGTGTGGGGACCTGTTTACATTACAAACGTGAACTTGAATCCAGTACAAGCAACCCTTGTGTCATACTGTTTTAGATATACAAAACATTATTAATTCTGATTTGCGATTATGATTTATAAAGCATAATGATGATTCAATGCAACAATGCTTCCTTGCTCTGCCTATAAATCTAGCAATCTCTCTATGCTCTCTTATCTATTTCTCCTCTCAATCTTTTTCTCCCCTCTCTCTCTCTCTCTCTCTCTCTCTCTCTCTCTCTCTCTCTCTCTCTCTCTCTCTCTCTCTCTCTCTCTCTCTCTCTCTCTCTCACTCTCTCCTATTCTCGCTCCATATTTATCCCTCTCTCTCTCTCTCTCTCTCCCTGTGCTCTCCCAGATGAAGGACTCTCTACTGAACCTGCAGCGAGGCATCGGGTTGAGGGACTACAGCTCGGAGGCGGAGGAGAAGCGTAGTCGATACCACTGACGCGCCGCCCCCCTCCCGGCCCCGCCCCCCTCTCGCCCCCCTCGCTCGGCCCCGAGGGCATGGGTTACCCTGACCCGATATAGGACCGGTTCTGTCGGTGGACCAGCACACAGGCCGCGGCAACGGGACAGACATGGGAAAGGGCGGGACCAGAGGCCGGCCAGGGGTTCCAATCAGAGACCACCCAGTGGGAGATGGAGGCTCACAATTGAGAGCCCCTCCCCTCCCCCTCCTACAGGTCAGAGTTCACAGTCCCCCCCCATCCCCAACGCAGGCATGTACGGCACAAAGTGGTCTCTCCCCCCCTCCCCATCAGCACTGCGGCATTGTGGGAAGGCGCCGGGTTAGGCTGTACACCCGTGACAACACAGTCGTGACGCCTACTTCCTGCTCTGCTCTTCTACTTTTTGTGTGCGTGCGTTGTCGTGGTTTTCTTTTCATTAAAGAACATACTGCTGGAAGCCAATGGCTATGGGAAAAGAGAGAGAGTGAGAGGGAGAGAGAAGGAAAACTGCTGCATGCCTATTGAGCTTTACTTGGCTCCTCCCTCGATTGAGTGTTACCATGGCTCAGGGCTAACACAATATAAAATTAGAAGAGCAGAACAAGAGCAGAGCCAGTCAAGGAGATGATGGGTCCTTTCAAAAGTATTATGGGTTTTCTACAATCTTTAGACTGTTCCAAACCAATTCTACCCCTAGAGGTTCTCGCTGCAGTGTCCCTTTTATTTTAGGGTTTGTTTGTTTTTGTTGGGGGTTTATTTTTTTCCTTTCAACTCCAGGCCAGTAGAGTGTGCTGCAGAGCCAGGTTTATTGTCAGAGGGACAGAAAGATGTACGTTTTAGTATTGTAGAAGGTATCTCAGTTCCGCTTATCAATCCCTACTGCCTTGTTTGAGCCTGGGCCCCGTACGGTCTATATTAAGGGCTGGTTCCCTGTATAGCCGGGGCCAAGGTGGTTGTGTTCAAATATTTATACTGAGATCCTTTTAGGTTTCACTTTTAGACTGAATGTATTGGCTGCAGAGACGCTTTATCGGTTTGCATTGTTTTATCGTTTTAGTTAGTTTCTCAATCCAAAACAAACTACAGGAACGCTCCTGTTTAGTTGCTGAACGGATCACTAAACAGGAACTAGGATTTTTTTTAATTTTATTTTATAAACAATTCATACAGATATCTTTTCACAATCATGTTCTTAGGTCCTAGGTTATTTTCTAATATTTTGACTGAATCCTGACGTTAGGCCGAGTTGCATTTCTATGATCTACGCCCGCGTTATCAGAGCGCCAGCGCCAGACCAAGTGGCTTGAGATTGCACGTTTGTCTCCGCCGCACCCCTCTTCCCAGAGAAGAGGTTGTATGCGGACGGCAACATCTGAATTCATCTTGTTATTAGATTGGCTGAAAGGGATATTACAGCCGGTCAAGCTGGGGAGGGGACCTGTGTTTTATTACTAAACTGTGATTATATCTCTATAATATGTTGTAAATTAGAAAGAATTCTATGGATATATTTGAAATATATACCTATATTTCATTATTTAATATATTTCCAAATATATAAACATGACTTATATTTATTGTTAATTTATGTATATAGGAAAGCTATCAAGAGTTCTAGACCAGTTAAAGAATTTCTAACATTAAAGTGGTCTCTTTTGAGGTGCATGCCAGATATGTCTGTGACATGTCTAGTGTGCACGTTTGTCCGTGTATTTGCTTGAGCGTGCGTGTGTGTCTACCTGTGTGTCTACTTGTGTGTTTGTGTGTGTGTGTGTGTGCGTGTGCGTGTGTATGTGTGTGTGTGTGTGTGTGTTATATGTAACATTTGTATCATTCCACACTGGTATGTCTCTGGATAATTCATTACTGGCACATGTAGCCAAATTGCCTTTGGATGCAGCCTTGCAGTAGCCCTGACCAGGCTATGGTTTACAGTCAAAGAGTTTTGTTCCAAAATGGAGATGTCCTCTATATATCGAAGGCCGCATCGGAGCAGGCAACTACTGTCGAAACATTGCTGATTGCAAAAGAAAGGAAAAATCACTATTTGTAATCGCGCTTTATGCTTATATAAACCTTTTAAATCAATATACCTTCAGGTACTTCTTTTGCTTTTAGCACTAAAAATGGCTACGCTGCATTTTGGAAATAAACTCTTCAATCAGCCCCTACGGGTCACTTCCTGTCCACACCAGTACCATTTTGGGGCATTTTCCAATGAAAAAGCTCACTAACTACATGAGTGATAATATTCTTTCTTAGCCGTTTTAAAAACGGTCTGTCTTGGATGGATGGACGGATGCGACGAGAGCATGAGATGGAATGTAACCACATAGAATATGTACTCTTCACAAAATGTCATTCAATTCAATTGTCTATGGTGTATGAGGAGCATGGGAAAGGGGTTTGGGCAATACCCCAAGGGAAGCTATTTCAGCCCAAGAAGTCTCTCAGCCAAGGAGGAGTTCCAACCTTCTGAAACCTTCCTGGTATTAAAAAATAACTAAAAAGAAACGCACTTTATGGATAGTCCAAAAGTAAAAATGAAAGAGAGTTGGGAGTGTATATAGATTAGAGATGAATGCAGTGCTAGGGAGCTCAGCCCCAATGTATCATCATAGATAATACCACAAACGTACACAATCAAAAGTCTGAATCATTTGCTTTTGGCTGTTCAATTCTTAGTTGTTGTATTATTTGCCCATGTCATAATATTGTAATAACTATATTCTTAAAATTCAGTTTTAATCTTCCAGCATCCAAAAATAGATTGGTTTCACAAAGTTACTTGTGAACTGCCTGATAATATTGAACAGGTCCAAATGACACCCTTTGGGATATCAACCTGGGTCGCGGTGGGAGGGGGAGGAGGCAGGAGGAGAGCCTGAGTTAATGACACCATTGTTGTATAGTGCCTGCCACAGTCATGTTACTGAATGAATGAATGAAACCAGTGAACGCATGCTTCAGGGCTGAACCCCTTTGGTGGGCTTCTGTTTTAAATTGTATTTTAACACGGCAGTTACAATCTGTGAATGACGCTGATCTACGAACAAGAGAGTGTATAGAAATATAGAAATCCCCTTCACAAACATGCTTGAAGGCATGTTTCATTATTTTATATATATATATATATATATATATATATATATATATATATATATATATATATAATAAAATTTAAATGCTTTGCCAGTTCGTTTCACAGTGTAAGAACATATATTTTTTCAATTGCTTGATCGGTCACTCTAAGAAGCTAAAGAACCATTCCCTTTAGATAAAATGTGGTTGTCCACAGTTGGATAATAAGTATAATACTTTCTGTCCTTCAGGGTTTTAAAATGGGTTGGTTTAATTTATTTCGCCAGCTGGGTTCTATTTTCTAGACCATGCTGTCAAACCATCGATTGAAGTACTGATATGACATAAAGTATTACATTAAGACTGTGACATGTGTGCTGAAAATGCTGCTCTATATGTACAAAAAACCAGCCAATCGGAATAAAGCAAGAATATTGTATCCATGACTCTATTACATGTGACCTAGTAGGAAAGACACATGGTATATCTTCATGCGCGGGGAGATGGATTTTTGCATTCTAATAAATGTCCCTTAGCTTGCTATGTTCCTCATTGTAAATTGCACATTGGATAATCCCAGATGTAAATTTATGATTTCATGAAATGTGTATTTTCTTTCTTTTTTCTTTGGCTCTGTTATTCCCTAGCTCTTACTTTCTGCTGAGTAGTGTCACACACAATGGTAAGAGAGCTCTGAAGGGACCACCACAGTGGTGCATCCAAGACAACCCATTCCGATACCAGTGCCATGGTTTCATGGCTGGTCCTTCCACAACTTGTACGCACCACTGAAACTAAATTGGGGAATTTCAAAGATAACTGCTGAAATAGTCACTCACATACAACACAGCTCCGGCAACCTTTGGTTTGCCAACACGATAACAAAGACACACATACCTTTAGGAACATTACCAACCAATCCTGGCAAACTGCAAATGCTGTTTCTCTCAGCGGGTTTCAACAACAAAAGGTGCAATGTCGTTGAGCTGGATAAATAATTCTACTGTATGTTTGTTTGTTTATTTGTTTCTTTAGAGTCTGTTTGGATGTCTAGAGAGAACTGTAGTGACTTTATACATGATGTGTATACTATGTTGTGTATATCTGCGGTGTACACTCCACACACTGACAAAAAGTACCCAATCCGCGCTGTGCGCAGGTTCTGACTCACCGATGACTTTGCCTACTAGGGACTATGATGGAGGTGGCTTTCTCATTCATGTGGAGTAAGGGCGGGACACGGGAATTAAAGAATATATATATATATTGAAAATTATCTGTGTGTCAGGTGATTCTGTGTCCTAACATACAGAGTGTGTGTGTGTGTGATCGGTCAACGCTGTCAACAGGACTGGTATTTTTAATAAGTATTGAGTATTGAGCATAATCTGTTATTGAAGGATTGAACCATGTTAATAATTAATCATATTGGTATAAACATTTTGGATAGTGTTACCCCACTGCCAAACTTGGACTCAAACAACAAAACTTCTGTCACGTTCTCCTCATCTCTGCTGAAAATGTGTAGATCTTTTTGTATGAAAACTATCTAGGGAGGGAATGGTTTGTGGAAGAGGTTACAACTCAATAGGACAACCAGATACAAAATCCAATATTATTTTTTTTCTGCACTTTGTCCAACTAAAACGGATATCAAAGGAACATAAAGTATGCATGTCCATCACTAGAAGCTTGTAACCTGGGGACATGGGACCCCACTCAAAGCATGAGAAACTAGGAAAAGAACAGGCAAGAACTTTGTGCAAGCTTGTGTGTAGGTTTATGTTAATCATACAGGACTTAAAAACGAAACAGAAAACGAGTATGGCCTCACAATCGCAAAGGCCTCTCAAATAAATTGAACATTGTCACGTAGAGCCTCTAGGAATTAGAGAAAAGGAAAAACATGTTATGCCTGTTAATAGTTAAGTCAATCAGGAGTTTCAGTTTCTAGAGGTCCGGCCTCCTCCAGCTGCTCCTCTAACAATGCCTCATACTGTATTTCAGTAGGTTATTATTGTAGAGCGATGTGGAGGACAGTACTGGTTCCCATGTGAGCAGCTTGAGCAGCTTTGATAGCTGAGTCAGCAGCAGGGAAAAGACAACTCTGAAGGAGGAGCCAGACACCAGCACCTGCCAGGGTGCAGTCTGAGGCGTGGGTGGGGTCTCCGGCAGGCCTCAGAGGAGGATGTATGGATGGAGGGTACGGTGAGTCTCCAAGGCCTTTCTAACCTGCACTTCATGGTCTCTCAGAAAACACAATAGATGGTCTCTCAAAAACGCCACAAAGAACAAAAGAACAGGTAAACCCTGCAGTTATTGCATCCGAATTACATCACTGATCATTGTGTTGTGACATCAAAAAAGAGCAACTGGTGGGAGTGTGCTGGTTGTGGTAAGTTAAAGAGCAAGTGATGGTATGTTCAAATGCAACCCAAAGTCTGTGCTGGATAGATGAGCCACGTTTACTTCAGTCCACTGGGTAGGCTGGCAGACTGATCTATCCAGCACACATCTAGATGGACACGCCAACTTGTGATGTCATAAGGGGAAGATTTTCGAAACGGCTTGTAAGGGAATCACATTACTTCCATCCAATTAGCTTCCCTTTTTCATTCATTGCAATTATTGTAAAAAAAAAAATTGAAAGCTAAACCCGACCGTGAACTATTATCAGATTGCAAGCGGTTCATTGGAATTTCTATGCATAAATGCATACACATTACATTTTTCCCGATTCACGAATGTATTGATTACAAATCTTCCTATTTGTATGATGTGGTAAAAAAAAAAAACTGATTTCCAATAATCATTTGTTTTCCCTGCAAATGACCAACTGTCCTGGCTGATCCGCAGGGGCGAGGTCTCCACTGTGAGCGCAACCAGGGGGGGTGGGCTCTTCTCAATGAATGTATAAAAAGAACGCTATACGCGCTTCCGGGTTGCACTCTAAACATCCAATGAGAGCCGAGGGTGAAATTGCTGGGGCCGGATCAGAAACAAGTGAATCTCTCCCTGTGATGGCCACTGGCGGTGGGCGGAGCCTCGTCCTATGTTTGACAGCTATACATAATAACGTATAGCGCATAGTGTGAGGAAAACCATGCTGCTCCTAGGTTACAATGCCACCAGCGATGGAACGATGCGTATGACGACTCCTCGTTGATTTAAAGAAACTTCAAAAAACAACAGCGTGTACCATCATGTTGTAAATAGCCAGGACATCTTTCTTACTGCGTAGATTGAAAATGCACCGCGCGTTCTCCTTCCCCATCATCGTTGAACGAAGTCGCACCA
>NC_082397.1:13560080-13582580 GCF_031168955.1 Gadus macrocephalus
CGCCCCAGTGGTTTATATATCTATATATAGATATATATAGATGTAAACGTATATACACATATACAGTATATATATATATATATATATATATATATATATATATATATATCTATAAACCCGTGATTGGTCTATAACCAACCATACATTGTGTGTGTGTTCTTCTTGGTTTGCTTCTCTCTGCTTTTGTGTTTTAATGTTGCTGAGCCTCTTTTTTTGATTCATCTGATGAATGTATAAGCAAGCATGCATGAAGAGTGCACGTGCATCTCATAGGTGTACCTTACGCCCAACAGCTCCATACATACTGTAGCACCATGGCCATCGTAGTCCTCCTTCTGTAACAGTGAATCATTCATGCTGAGCCCTGACTTCTGTCCTCACCAGAGGAAGCTCCTACTGCAGATGCGCTTCATCACACCCTGTGACAGCAACACACCCTCCTTCTGTTGGCTCTGTGGAAGCTTCCAGACAGCCAATAGAAAGTGGGTGCGGTTTCTTCTTCACAGTGCGGCCTGGTCAACCCACTTCTCCTATAGTGTGTGTGTTATCCATTTATGAATGTTTCGGGTGTGCGAGAATGAGTGTGTGTGTGTCTGTGTGTCTATTCTACGTTTATATGGATGTATCCATTTTTTTAAGTATCCCTAATGATTGAAGATCATTGGGAGGATTTTAATTCTGCCGTTTTAAATTCAAGCTACTCAATCAGACCCGTGTTTGTAGAGCTAATGAGATATCAATGAGCAGATCTGCATCTAGGACATCTGGGACATCTGGGACATCTGGGACATCTGGGAAGGGAAAGCCTCACAGCTGTCCCCTCCTTCATCAGTCATTTTTACTAGCCAAGTTTCACACCACCATGCTCACGGATGTTAGTCTTTCCCTCTCTAGAAATATATTCTCATAGCAATCAAAAAAAACATGTTTAAATAATGTTTGTCTGTGTTTTTCAGAGTGCCCTCCAGAATTCCCCATGGGGACTGATGCAGGCGTTGGAGAAGCAGGTGGGAGAGCTGAGGATCGATCCAAACAATGAGAGCTACGAAGCAGCCCTGTGGGATGCAGGGGACAGCCGGCCCAGTTCAGGTAGTCCTGATGCTGCGGGACGGTCTTGGATTTGGATGTGCTCAATGTGATCTCTGTCTCACTTGTTTGTTCATTGTTTGTGTCATTGTTTGGTTACCTTTCAATCGCTTTCCATTATAGTTTAAGGTTTTTCGCCATATGGACTATTTAATTATTGCAAGAATTTATTTTCGAGTGTATTTAGAAAATTCATTGGTGTTCGGAGTGATATCTGTCAATCATCATATCTTGATGTTTTCCTTCTCCCTCTCACATCCTCCTATTCTCCTCTTCTCCTATTTGTTCCCAGGTTTCTATGAATCCAGCGAGGGTCACTCTCCAAAGGAAACGTGTGAGCCCACAGACCCTGGCTCTACCTGGGCCTACAGCAGTGAAAGGCCCAAATCTCTGGGTGAGGCAAAAGACAGAACTATGTTTCCGCTACAAATTAAAATGTATGGCGGCAAAGTGAAAATGGTTTGAATTAGGGATCGACCGATATATCGGTCGGCCGATATTATCGGCCGATATTCGCGTTTTTTACGTGTATCGGTATCGGCCGATACACGGCTGATTTTCGCTGATTTTTTTTTTTTTATTTTTTATTTTTTTTTACTTGTTCTAACT
Source organism: Gadus macrocephalus (assembly GCF_031168955.1). NCBI lineage: Eukaryota > Metazoa > Chordata > Actinopteri > Gadiformes > Gadidae > Gadus > Gadus macrocephalus. The sequence continues at coordinate 13,561,776 of NC_082397.1, forward strand.
CACCTGTTTTTAATATTTGTTAAATATTGTTTTTTATATTGAAGTTCAATAAATGTTCCTTTAAATTTTTTTTTTTTAAAAATCGGCTCAAGAAAATCGGTATCGGCGTATCGGCTAAGGCTGATGAAAAAATATCGGTATCGTATCGGCCCTTAAAAATCGGTATCGGTCGATCCCTAGTTTGAATTCTCAATTCCATGGAAAGAAACCACCATGATCCAACGACTCTTTGAGGTGACTTAACTTCCTTGCCTTCGTCAGGAGACGCTCTCATGCTGAACGCGGACGACGTCCAGGACTCACCGGCGGCACGCACCTCCCTGTCCCGCTCGTTCTCCGCGCCCTACCCCCCCCTGGAGGGCATCGCCGAGGAGGGCTCGTCCGAGGAGCCCTGGCAGTGGGGGTCCCGCCAGGCCGTGGGGCAGCAGCCCTCCCCGGAGGAGGAGCGCCGGGTCAGCGAGGAGGACTACCGGCGGGCCCTGCGGGTCGAGGGCTACATCCTGGGTCTCATCCAGCAGCACACGCTGTCCCCGCCGCGGCCCTGCCAGCCCCGCACCACCCTTAACCCTGACCTCCTGTACGGCCAGCACAGGAGGACCCCTTCTCACACTCCCGAGCGCCGCCTACTTGACCCCCGCGCTGACCTCTCCCCGAACCCTGAGAGCCAGGCCTGGGGTGGTGACCTGCTGCCGGGGGAGACCCCCTCTTTAGAGGAGGACTGCTATCTGGCATTGCCCTACCCCCGCCCCAGGCCCCTCTCCCTGGCCGGAGGGCTTCCCCCACCTCAGCTGCCCACCCTCCGCCCCAGCTGTGGCACTGGGACGCTGGATCTTTGTTATCGGCCCGACTCCCCTTCGCACTCCCCGCACCCCCGCTCCCCGTCTCATCACAGCCAGGAGTTGGTGTGTGCTCAGTATATCCCTGGACAGGGCTGCCACGCCCCTCTGCATTCACCCAGTCACTATGCCCCGGGTCAGCTCAAGTCCGGCCTGCTTATCACATCCCCTGACCGGCGTAACCAACCAGCCAAGCCCAGAGGATCTAAGAAGAGCCACGACAATGATGGACAGGCCTCGAGGAAGGGCAGCACTAAGGCCAGCAGGTCCCAGTCCGAGAACAGCCTTCTGGGCCAGCAGGGGCCGCCGGAGCGCCGGTACAGCACCACCGAGAGGCCTCAGGGCCGGAGGGATCCCGCCCTCCAGCAGGCCCAGGGCAGCGGCCCGGGGACCGCCGGGACCGGCCGCCGCTGGTGCTCCAACCTGGAGCTCAGCCAGGACGAGGGGGAGACCCAGACCAAGGCCGGACCGGGGCATCGGCGGCCGACTCGAAGGGCCCGCCAGGCCCCTCCAGCAGCCCAGCCTCAACCTCGCGCTCAGCATCGTCACCACCAGCACCAGCGCAGCCACAGTGCCCTGCCTCAGCCCCCAGACTGCCCAGAGAGAGCCCCTATTTGTCGGGGAGAGGGGGGTTCCGCCGCCAGGGCGGCCCCTGGAGAATCCGAGTCCAGCATGAGCGAGGTGTACTCCCGCGCCTCCAGCTCCCTGTCCAGCGACTCCGACGAGGGCGGACTGGTGTGGCCCCAGCAGCTACCTCCACGTCTGGCTCCGTCCTCCTCCTCTTCCTCGTCTTCTCCCCAGGCCTCGGCCGACACCGCCTCCGCCTCCGCCCAACCAAAGGCCTTCGTCAAGATCAAAGCCTCCCACGCGCTCAAGAAGAAAATCCTGAGATTTCGCTCGGGTTCGCTCAAAGTCATGACCACGGTATGAGGTTAGGGTTGGACCACTATGAAGTTAGGGGTTTGGACCTCCCTATGAATTTAGGATTATGACGCCCTCATGGGGTTAGGGCTATGAGCTCCCTATGAGATCGGGGTTATGACCTCCCTATTAGGTTAGGGTCATGACCTCCTTTTGAGGTTAGGACTATGACCTCCTAATGAGGCTCGGGTTCTGATCCCCTTATAAGGTTATGATTATGGAGTCCCTTTGGAATTAGGGTTATGACCTCCCTATGAGGTTTGGGTTCTGACCTCCCTATGCGGTTAGGCTTAAGACCTCCTTATGAGGTTATGATTATGAGGTTTGGGTTCTGACCTCCCTTTGAAGTTAGAGGTCTAAGCTGCGCTCCCCTAACCATTTTGAAACCGTAGCAGATTTTTCTGTGTATGTTTCTTTTCTTCCTCCCAATATCCTAGAAGCTATTGCAGAGACTTCCCTTGCTCACTCTTGTGACCCGCAATTAACATTCCAGATTTCCTTCCCGACCTACCTCTGCTTATTTTCTCAATGACGGATGCCTTTTCATGCACATAATGCTGGGCTTGCTGTAAACCCACTGTCAGTATACTCTGGCCGAATGCATCCCCCAGCTTCCAGCTATCTGACACACTGCCACGCTTGTTTATAACACTATGCGGTCTCCCTCATTCCGGGAGCACCAAAAGATACCTCGAGGTAAATCCTCCAGCTGCTTCTTCCTCTGCTGATTGTCCTTAAAACCAGGTAAATCAATGAGCTCAAATGAACTGACCCTATCAGTATTCTTCAGGTCCTTGTCGGTCAAAATATGCCCTAAAGCTTAACCGTACAACATCTCTTGTGATTATCTGTAAGATGCATTATACAGGGTTGTGCTATGCTATTTCTTTACATTTCCAATGCTGGCAGAAAGTAAGGTATAGCTGATTTTAACCGACTAGCTGCTAAATGCTAAGCATGTATATACTCACTGAAACAAACTTACATAGAAACAGCTGAACATACACACTTATTGCCCTCTGGTTGCCTTCATTTGAATGAATGTAGTTTGTAAAAAGATTATTAAAAATAAAGACCTTTTGCTATAAAAATGTTTTTACATGTCTATTGATCATGCTTATTGTATATATGCCCTGCAGTCTCCCAACCAAAATGAAAATGATTGAACCCGTTTCATATGCATCACATGCATCTTGTGCCCCTGTATGGCCTGTGAGAGGGACAGCCGCAAGGCCATGGGGCCTGTTCTGTAGAACGCGTAGTAGCGCCTCCAAGTGGGCGCAATAAATAAGTACACCCAGTGGCAGCCGTAAGTGGAGAAAATAAATACGTTTACAAGCGTCCCTAAGTAGAGAAAATAAGGGTTAAATAAGGGTTAGATAATAAAATAAGGGTTATATAATAATGCTTTATTTTAAAGAAAACCGAACAAATTTACAATGATAATGAATTGTTGCTTTCAGCCAGGGGCATTTCTAGGTTTCATGAACATCCGGGGCAAGCCCAACGGGAAAATGAAAATTGCAAAACGAAAAAATGCCATTATTATAGCTTTAAATAGCTACCTGGCTGCTGTGCTGCTTATCCCCAAACATCTAAAGTTCCATTCAAGTTATTTCTGAGTCAGGGACGCGGGAAGTCAGTCCGAGGGGGGGGTGCTGAGAGAGAATCTATATAATGACGTCATAATAAATGCTGCGCAACATCCGTTGTTTACAGAGACGAGATGAGGGGTGACGTCACATTCAGGGATCCGCTCTGATAAACACTCTACTGGTGTGTAAAAAGAGTTCTGCCAACTAGCCACTGTTATTCACAAACGTTAGCAAATAAACAATGTGGAAATTAGAGTCAACTCGGCTGATTCTGGGCTGAATTTCACACACTAACAACATGCCGACAAGCTGTTGCGGTCCCGGATTATACACAGCGTTATAACAAGGATTCAGGAGGTTATTTCTAAAGGTTTACAAAGGAAAGTGACTATAATAGAAAGCCTTAATTTTCATCCAGACTTACGAGTTGTCTGATATGAGGAAGGTGACGATTTCTCCGTCAAGTGAACCGCCCGTCTTTGCTCTTTTTTTGCCAACCAGTTTACGTGCGGGATTCCAGAATCAAAACGATAACATTCAACGTGTCTATTAATATGGCAGCAACATTTTACACCAGTTTTAGAATGTTGAACACCAACATGCTTATGTAAAATCAGCATAGTACCGATAATATGATAAATATCATAAAAAGGGTGGATGTCAATAATTTAATGAAAAATCATGTTGTATGATAAAATTATACAACAAAAAAAAAGTATTGATTTGTTCAGAAAACTTTCTCACTTGCAGTTGCAGCCAGGGGCCGCTGCAGCACCCTAAGCACCCCCACTTCCCGCGTCCCTGGGTAACACTGTTGTTTTTTATTGGTCGTCATGAAAAAAAACCTAAGGGGTAACACTGTCATTTTTTATTGGTCGTCATGAAAAAATACATAAGGGGTAACACTGTTGTTTTTTATTGGTCGTCATGAAAAAAAACATAAAGGGGGTAACACTGTTGTTTTTTTTGGTCGTCATGAAAAAAAACATAAGGGGTAACACTGTTGTTTATTATTTGTCGTCTTGAAAAAAAAAATAAGGGAAATAATAGAAATACACACATACATTTTAATGTCATGTATATCCTCTTTAATGATGATTGATTATTGTGTATTGACATCGCCTCAGTGGTGCAGTGGGGTGCACTGCCTAACCCCCTGCAGACCGGGGTTCAAGTCCGGTTGATGACCTCTGTTGGAAAAAAATCATAAGGGGTAACACTGTCGATTTTCTTTGGTCGTCATGAAAAAAACCATAAGGGGTAACACAGTCGTTTTTTATCAGTCATCATGAAAAAAACAAGGGGTAACACTGTCGTTTTTTTTCATGACAACCAATAAAAAACAACAGTGTTACCCCCTATGTTTTATTTGATAAATATCGACAGTGTTACCCCTTATGTTTATTTCATGACGACCAATAAAAAACAGCAGTCTTACCCCTTATGTTTTTTTTCATGACGATCAATAAAAACGACAGTGTAACACTGTCGTTTTTATCAAATAAAACACTGTGGGGTAAAAAACCATAAGGGGTAACACTGTTACCCCTTATGGTTGAAAAAAACCATAAGGGGTAACACTGTTGTTTTTTATTGGTCGTCATGAAAGAAAACATAAGGGGTAACACTGTTGTTTTTTATTGGTCGTCATGAAAAAAAACATAAGGGGTAACACTGTTGTCTTTGTCAAATAAAATATAAGGGGTAACACTGTCGTTTTTTATCAGTCATCAAGAAAAAAACAAGGGGTAACACTGTCGTTTTTTTTCATGACGACCAATAAAAAATGACAGTGTTACCCCTTATGTTTTTTTTCATGACGACAAATAAAAAACTACAGTGTAACACTGTCGTTTTTATCAAATGAAACATGAGGGGTGACACTGTCGTTTTTCTTTGGTAGTCACGAAAAAAACCATAAGGGGTAACACTGTTCCTTTTTTTATTGGTCGTCATGAAAAAAACATAAGGGGTAACACTGTTCCTTTTTTTATTGGTCGTCATGAAAAAAAACATAAGGGGTAACATTGTTGTTTTTTATTGGTCGTCATGAAAAAAAACATAAGGGGTAACCATGTTGTTTTTTATTGGTCGTCATGAAAAAAAACATAAAGGGGGTAACACTGTTGTTTTTTTTGGTCGTCATGAAAAAAAACATAAGGGAAATAATAGAAATACACACATACATTTTAATGTCATGTATATCCTCTTTATTGATGATTGATTATTGTGTATTGTCATCGCCTCAGTGGTGCAGTGGGGTGCACTCTGCCTAACCCCCTGGAGACCGGGGTTCAAGTCCGGTTGATGACATCTGTTGGAAGTTGCTAGTCTCTATTTCATGCGAATTATAAAGTCAAGTATAACCTTTGTGATGATTTTAACCGGTGTCTTGATGGTGCATTGTTAAGTTCGGAGGTTAACACTCTAAACAGCTCATGTTCCGATCCCTGCAAAAACGTTGACAGGGGTGCCACTGTGGTTTTTTATTGGTCAACATGGAAAAAACATGAGGGGTAACTCTGTCGTTTTTTATCGGCCGTCATGAAATAAATATAAGGGGAAAACACTGTCGATATTTATCAAATAAAACATAGGGGGTGACACTTTTGTTTTTCTTTGGTCGTCATGAAAAAAAACACAAGGGGTAACACTGTCGTTTTTATCAAATGAAACATGAGGGGTAACACTGTCGTTTTTATCAAATGAAACATAAGGGGTAACGCTGTCGTTTTTCTTTGGTCGTCATGAAAAAAACCATAAGGGGTAACACTGTTGTTTTTTATTGGTCGTCATGAAAGAAAACATAAGGGGTAACACTGTTGTTTTTTATTGGTCGTCATGAAAAAAAACATAAGGGGTAACACTGTTGTTTTTTATTGGTCGTCATGAAAAAAAACATAAGGGGTAACACTGTTGTCTTTGTCAAATAAAATATAAGGGGTAACACTGTCGTTTTTTATCAGTCATCAAGAAAAAAACAAGGGGTAACACTGTCGTTTTTTTTCATGACGACCAATAAAAAACGACAGTGTTACCCCTTATGTTTTTTTTCATGACGACAAATAAAAAACGACAGTGTAACACTGTCGTTTTTATCAAATGAAACATGAGGGGTGACACTGTCGTTTTTCTTTGGTAGTCACGAAAAAAACCATAAGGGGTAACACTGTTCCTTTTTTTATTGGTCGTCATGAAAAAAAACATAAGGGGTAACACTGTTCCTTTTTTTATTGGTCGTCATGAAAAAAAACATAAGGGGTAACACTGTTGTTTTTTATTGGTCGTCATGAATAAAAACATAAGGGGTAACACTGTTGTTTTTTATTGGTCGTCATGAATAAAAACATAAAGGGGGTGACACTGTTGTTTTTTATTGGTCGTCATGAATAAAAACATAAGGGGTAACACTGTCGTTTTTATCAAATGAAACGTAAAAAAAACTGTCGTTTTTTATCTGTGGTCATGAAAAACCCATAAGGGGTAACACTGTTGAAAAGTATCGAATAAAACATAGGGGGTAACACCAGGGACGCGGGAAGTCAGTCCAAGGGGGGGGGGGGGGGGGTGCTGAGAGAGAGTCTATATAATGACGTCATAATAAATGCTGTGCAACATTCAGGGCTCCGCTCTGATAAACACTCTACTGGTGTGTAAAAAGGGTTCTGCCAACTAACTTTTTTATTGGTCGTCATGAAAGAAAACATAAGGGGTAACACTGTTGTTTTTTATTGGTCGTCATGAAAAAAAACATAAGGGGTAACACTGTTGTCTTTGTCAAATAAAATATAAGGGGTAACACTGTCGTTTTTTATCAGTCATCAAGAAAAAAACAAGGGGTAACACTGTCGTTTTTTTTCATGACGACCAATAAAAAATGACAGTGTTACCCCTTATGTTTTTTTTCATGACGACAAATAAAAAACTACAGTGTAACACTGTCGTTTTTATCAAATGAAACATGAGGGGTGACACTGTCGTTTTTCTTTGGTAGTCACGAAAAAAAACATAAGGGGTAACACTGTTCCTTTTTTTATTGGTCGTCATGAAAAAAAACATAAGGGGTAACACTGTTCCTTTTTTTATTGGTCGTCATGAAAAAAAACATAAGGGGTAACATTGTTGTTTTTTATTGGTCGTCATGAAAAAAAACATAAGGGGTAACCATGTTGTTTTTTATTGGTCGTCATGAAAAAAAACATAAAGGGGGTAACACTGTTGTTTTTTTTGGTCGTCATGAAAAAAAACATAAGGGAAATAATAGAAATACACACATACATTTTAATGTCATGTATATCCTCTTTATTGATGATTGATTATAGTGTATTGTCATCGCCTCAGTGGTGCAGTGGGGTGCACTCTGCCTAACCCCCTGGAGACCGGGGTTCAAGTCCGGTTGATGACATCTGTTGGAAGTTGCATTTCTCTATTTCATGCGAATTATAAAGTCAAGTATAACCTTTGTGATGATTTTAACCGGTGTCTTGATGGTGCATTGTTAAGTTCGGAGGTTAACACTCTAAACAGCTCATGTTCCGATCCCTGCAAAAACGTTGACAGGGGTGCCACTGTGGTTTTTTATTGGTCAACATGGAAAAAACATGAGGGGTAACTCTGTCGTTTTTTATCGGCCGTCATGAAATAAATATAAGGGGAAAACACTGTCGATATTTATCAAATAAAACATAGGGGGTGACACTGTTGTTTTTCTTTGGTCGTCATGAAAAAAAACACAAGGGGTAACACTGTCGTTTTTATCAAATGAAACATGAGGGGTAACACTGTCGTTTTTATCAAATGAAACATAAGGGGTAACGTTGTCGTTTTTCTTTGGTCGTCATGAAAAAAACCATAAGGGGTAACACTGTTGTTTTTTATTGGTCGTCATGAAAGGAAACATAAGGGGTAACACTGTTGTTTTTTATTGGTCGTCATGAAAGAAAACATAAGGGGTAACACTGTTGTTTTTTATTGGTCGTCATGAAAAAAAACATAAGGGGTAACACTGTTGTCTTTGTCAAATAAAATATAAGGGGTAACACTGTCGTTTTTTATCAGTCATCAAGAAAAAAACAAGGGGTAACACTGTCGTTTTTTTTCATGACGACCAATAAAAAACGACAGTGTTACCCCTTATGTTTTTTTTCATGACGACAAATAAAAAACGACAGTGTAACACTGTCGTTTTTATCAAATGAAACATGAGGGGTGACACTGTCGTTTTTCTTTGGTAGTCACGAAAAAAACCATAAGGGGTAACACTGTTCCTTTTTTTATTGGTCGTCATGAAAAAAAACATAAGGGGTAACACTGTTCCTTTTTTTATTGGTCGTCATGAAAAAAAACATAAGGGGTAACACTGTTGTTTTTTATTGGTCGTCATGAATAAAAACATAAAGGGGGTGACACTGTTGTTTTTTATTGGTCGTCATGAATAAAAACATAAGGGGTAACACTGTCGTTTTTATCAAATGAAACGTAAAAAAAACTGTCGTTTTTTATCTGTGGTCATGAAAAACCCATAAGGGGTAACACTGTTGAAAAGTATCGAATAAAACATAGGGGGTAACACCAGGGACGCGGGAAGTCAGTCCAAGGGGGGGGGGGGGGTGCTGAGAGAGAGTCTATATAATGACGTCATAATAAATGCTGTGCAACATTCAGGGCTCCGCTCTGATAAACACTCTACTGGTGTGTAAAAAGGGTTCTGCCAACTAACCACTGTTATTCACAAACGTCAGCAAGTAAACAATGTGGAAATTAGAGTCAACTCGGCTGATACTGTGCTGAATTTCACACTATAACAACATGCCGACAAGCTGTTGCGGTCCGGGATTATACACAGCGTTATAACAAGGATTTAGGAGGTTATTTCTAAAGGTTTAAAAGGAGAGTGACAATAAAAGAAAGCCTTCATTTTCATCCAGACTTACGAGTTGTCTGATATGAGGAAAGTGACGGTTTCTCCGTCAAGTGAACCGTCCGTCTTTGCTCTTTTTTTGCCAACCAGTTTACGTGCAGGATTCCAGAATCATAACGATAACATTCAACGTGTCTATTAATCTGGCAGCAACATTTTACACCAGTTTTAGAATGTTCACTACAAAAGAGGTTGAACACCAACATGCTTATGTAAAATCAGCATAGTACGATATTCAGCTATCGACAGTTCTGCGTTGTGCGTCATAGCCTACGTCAGCCTACTCAGACAATGTTCTAAATAAATTGAAATGATAATATGATAAATATCATAAAAAGGGTGGATGTCAATAATTAAATGAAAAATCAAGTTGTATGATAAAATTATAAAAAAAAAATATATATATTGATTTGTTCATAAAACCTTCTCACTTGCAGTTACAGCCAGTGGCCGCCAGGGGGGGGGGGGGGTGCTGCAGCACCCTAAGCACCCCCACTTCCCGCGTCCCTGTTCTGAGTAGAATAAATACAAGTGAGACAGACCATCATTTCATTACTTCTAGACTGAATTGAATTAACGCATTCCATAGTTACCAGTAAATATACCAATAAATATTTATATATATATTTTTTTATTATTATAAAAAAAATGTAGGCCTACCCACATTTTTTATCCGGGGCTAATTAAATAATATCCGGGGCATAAGACCCGACAAAAACAGCCTAGTGACGCCACTGCTTTCAGCCAGCGTGACTATAAGCCACCATATATCCCTCACAGTTTAACAAGCTGACCACTGCTGAATATAGAACTGTGGCCGGATACATTTAATTAATGAGGTCTTAAGTTTACTAAAGTTGACAAAAACAAAACTATATGAGAGTTTTTATGAATTTGTGTAAGAGGCTACAACACTTTGTTTTAAACTAAACTAAAGCTCAGCTCCCCAATATGCATGTGATTCGCTGGCAGATATAACCAAAAATATATAAAATCGGACTGTCTATAAAATCTGACTGTGTCTTGGTGGTGCGGTTGTTTTTCAAACATAAAGTCATTGTGTGAGTATAATGTCTATAATGGGTAAAATTATATATCATTACATTGTTTAAACATTCTTTTTTTTTTACCCTAAGCTCAATATTGCCTTAATATTATATATATTATATATGTAATATAATATATATTATATTTCAAATATTATAATATTGCCTCAATTTGACCAAGAAAAAAACATTGTGGTTCAGCAAGTAGTCTTAAAGAAAAACTTTGACAAATCATAACATTGAGATTAAATGAGAATGTTATTTATTTTATAATTGTGTGTGTGTGTGTGTGTGTGTGTGTGTGTGTGTGTGTGTGTGTGTGTGTGTGTGTGTGTATGTGTGTGTGTGTGTGTGTGTGTGTGTGTGTGTGTGTGTGTGTGTGTGTGTGTGTGTGTGTGTGTGTGTGTGTGTGTGTGAATAATTGTACATATATTACTGTTATTTATGTGAGTACAGATACACAATCTTAGTGTTTTATTTTCTGTGATAAAATTAAAGATAGATGAGCTAAAGTAGCAGTTAGCCATTACAAAGAAAAAGTCATGAACGAACACCAAAGCAGTGTAAGATCAATACAGTATTTCATCTTTTCATTTTGTTCAGGGGGGATAGGTCTTTATGGCCATGTAATATTAGGGAATGCTAAAGGTGACAATCTCATAAGGACTGTGCCGCAGAAGCAATGTTTTTTCAAGCCAATCAAATTGTCCCTGCCCCTAACAGAACATTCCTGTTTATTTATGAGATCCAAGATGGAATACACAGCCACAGAGCCATCATGAAACCCCACATATACATACAGCTGCTCACACACAGCCACGGCCAATGGCGTCTTGCACATACGCAACGTCCCCACTTTCCCCCCATCGGCGAGTCGTATTACCGTCAGCACGGACTCTGGATGCACATCACAGGAACACTGTGCGGTCAGGGCAGAGGGCTGAGACAGGCATGCAGCGTAGCGCCCTGCTTTGTCCAGACACACTGCAAAAGCAGCACCTTCAACCTTCACAGAGCAGGTTTGGTGTGTGGAGAGGTCCAAGTACGCCATGCCGTCGTTGTTTGTGGAAAGGAGCATGAAGCTTCCAGCGGAGGATGTCTGGACGACATGTGGCTGAATGCTGAATGAGCGAGGGAGTTGAAACTGCTGCAACATTGTGTCCTCAGGTACCTTCCAGGTATACACGACTCCACTGGAACCCATCACCAGCACAAAGTCTGGCTGTTGTGGAAGCATGTGGAACGCCACAACATGCTCAGAGTGCGCTGCATGAGAGAAGCGCCTGCTGACAGTGCCAGACCAAAGGTTTGTGGCCAGCAGGTCTCCTTGGTGAAGGCCAATCAGGAAGGTGCTCTCAGGTGACACCTTGGCTGCGTCTAGGTAAAGTTGTATATGGCACACAACACCACCGTTTTGCAGGTTCCAAACTGGCGATAGGCCTCTCTCGCAGAGACTCACCGCAAATTTACTGTTTGGGGTGATGAGAATGACTGTTGCACTGCTGCCTCTGATACGGAAGATGTTCTGACGCGTGTCCAGTTGCCAAACGTAGATATCTCCACCTGAAACTGACACAAGATGGCTGTTGTCTGGAGAGAGCATGAGTTTTTCCACAGGCCCATCATGAATGAAGTTCACTTCCGGATCTCCTGTCCGCAAGCTCCAACCCCATACTGCTATAGAGCCGTCTGCTGTGTAAAACTTCTCCCCAACCTCGTCGGCCACCACCTGGCTAACCCCATGTGACATTTTTGGGGACATACCAGCTGCATTTATAACTTCCCACATTGAGAGACAGCCATGAGGAGTGATAGTTATCAAACCCGAGGCTGTTTTGAGAAGTCTAGGAACAGACGTGCTGCTGCATGTGTCAAGGGAAAGAACACATTCCCCACTGCTTATGTTCCACACCAGGACAAGGGAACAGGATTGTAGCAAAGCCAGAAAGAGATGACCTTCCTGGGCTAGCAATGCATGGAGGAAAGCCTTTCCCTGTGGAGTCATAAACTGGCCCAACATTACCCATTCACATGTGTTCCACAGTGTAATCTGTTGAGCTTTGCAAACCAATAAGGTGGCTAGTTCATACGAGTAATCCATATTGAGAACGCTGTTCCCACCTTTATCACTAAAACACTCAAGTTGAAAAGCAGGTTGGGTTGGTCTTCCATCCACATTCCACAGCATTATATTTCCGGTAATGTCAACACACGCCATATCACACTGTTCTTCACAGAGGATTATTGACAGAATAGCATTCTGATTTGGGTTTGAACATTCACAAACGGGATTGGTGTTGTAAATGTCAAATATAGCCACTGCCCCCGTCTCCTGCCCACAATACATGAAACGACCATCATCGGAACAAACCAAACAGGTCACAGGGTTCTGACACTGAAAATTCTGAGGTTTGCCGTTCACGCCACGAAACACACTCACAAAACGTTTGTCCTTCCACCACACACACAGATGCTCCTCCGTCTCCACACATCCCTCGACCATGTGCTGATTTGTCTCACCCTGGAACTCCTCAGTTTCCAGTGGGCCCTCAACTTCTACAAACATCTCTGGACTGGTGACAGCCAATAAGAAAAGCATGTTGCAGTATGTGGAAAGCAAAATTCTTCTACCAGTGCTCATCACTCGAGAAAACTCCACTTTGAGTTGTTTGTTGCTCAAGGACAGTTCCTCTACCTCCCTCCATGGGCTTCTCCACATCCAAGCAATTCCACTTTCCATGACCCCAACTACAACATTGCAGGCTGTCAAAGCGACTTCTTTGATACAGCCTTGCCCTTGTATCCCCTCACTCAAGGAACACTGAATTGAGGGGAGTATGGAAGAAGCAGGGCAAAGAACAACACTTATGCCGCTTCCTCTTCTTCTCCTCTCCTGTTCAATATCCTGAATGTAGACTTCAAGTTCTTGGTAGATTCCGACAAAAGGAAGAAGTCTGCACTCCATCAACATTGGGAGCTCCTCGGGAGAGCTTTGAAGGATGCATGCAGTTGATTTCAGCATGCTGGCTAAGAGGGCTCGTTCCCTGGGCAAAGTAACCACTTGTGACCTTTTCTCTCCCATCAACATGTCTACCAGATCCCCCAAAAGACCTGCTAGAACCATGGCCTGCTGAAAGCCAAGAGACAGTAATAACTTGCGCTCCAACTCTTCCCACCTTTTGCTTTCTTGCAAGTGGTGGGGCAGCTCTATGATCCTCCTCAGGTTCACTAGACTTCCCTCTTTGCAAGCAGAGGACAAAGCATCGGAAGACCTGAAGACAAAGGGCTGACATGGTGGCTGCCTGTCTATGTACACGGCCATTTCGGCCATTTCAGAAGCCGTATTAGTTTTGCTTGACCCCAACTCTGTTGTTCCTGATGGCTCTGACTTCCTCGTAATAATGAGTGGTTTTGCATTTCCAAACGCCCATCGGCCATTGAAATAGTCTGCCATCAATGAATGAAGCTGCTCCCTCAACTCGTGACAACCTAGATACTTCTTAGTCACCACCAGGCCGAAATGCCTGCACACCCAAAACAACAGGGGTGCCCCAGCAGCCACAGTCCTCCTTCCGAGGAACATCCTCAGGTCCAGCAGGAGTCTCTCCACATCCACGTGAGGTACCCGCAACCTGCATGAGTGCGCTTGACCTCTCAGCATGTACTGCGTCATCAACACCTCGTCGTCACTGGACAACAGGTCAGTGAGCTCGGCCTCCGTGAGCCCAGTCCTGGAGAGGGTGAGGTAGGACAGGCAGCGAGGCACCAGAGTCGGACCGTGTTTCTGCTCGAGGACGTCCAGCAGTGCAGAAATAGATGCATGGACGCCATTAGGGAGCGAGGATTCCATCACTTCCGAATCTATTGAAGGTGAAAGAAAAAGAGAACAGTTGAACAAGAACAATTGACTGAGGTTTCCTCAGTTGTGGTTAAGGTTTAACCTAACTATAAGGGATTGTACATAATGTATACATTATACCTGAGGTCCAGTGCAAAGTTTGGGAGTGCAGGAGGCGAGCGTAGAAAATCTGGGAACAAGAGCCCAGAGCCTTGTTAACCAGAGTCTGCTGCCCAGAGGTAACTCTCCTTCCAGAAAGGCTGAGCAGGGAGGCAACCATTCTGATACACTGTCTCCTCTCCACCGACTTCAACTCTACAAAGCTATAGCCTTTGCTCTGTGTCTGACCCGTTTCCATCAGTAAACCCTTCCTCTCCTTGTCCTTGGTAGGCACAATGCTGTGCGAAACAGGTAGAGGTGAAGAAGTGCATTCTGGATAGTGTAGTTGGATGGCTTGTAAGGCCTGCGTGCGACGGTTGGACACTGACAGGATGAGCTTGACGCTAGCGGGGAGAGGGGAAGGAAGGCATTGGACCATGTGTTGGACATCCACGTCGTTTATTTGATCCAGGCCATCCAGGATTAGTACAACTGGCCGATTGGGAGTAGGAAAACTGGAGAGGAGTGAGGAGAGGTGATCTTTGAGCCAAGATTGAGAGAGATCAGGTTCAAAATATTGTCTGGGGATACTTTGTTTGGGTCTGGGTTCTGGAGGATTAGGGTCTTTGGGCTTGGGATCAGTTCTAGAGCGTAAATTAGGGTTGGAATGGTGGTTCTCTGCACTACAAGGTTCATGGTTTGAATCCAGGTTAGAGGGCAGGCCTTTGGAGATGTCGAGGTCTGATGAGACGTCATGTGGTTGTCTGTAGCAGCACACTATTTGATAGCAGAGTAGGGAGAGGATGTGCTTCAGGGACGGGTTAATTGTTATGTTAGCAAAGTAAGGAATGATCACTGGGTCTTGATCAGCTAGCCATGATTTTACCTGTAGAGGGAGAATCAGAAAACAGAAACAGAATTTTACTTTGTATAAGGGAAAGAAAACATAAGTTATCCCTAGATCCCTAGAAATAGGCACTAATATCCCAGGTGTGGAAGGTTTGAACTGGCCTTTTCTGAACTTCTATGAAGCAGTTTTTATTTATAAACAAGTGTATATTTGTAGAGCAGTAGTGAAAGTTGTGAAAAAAGTTGTGAAATAATTCAGTCTTCAGTGAGTGAGTCGGATGGCTGTGTGTCTGTTACAGCAGATCATTTAATATATGATGCTGATATAATCGATATCCCCTCCAGAAAATACTCAAGAAATACAAAGTTCCCTTGGTGAAGAGACAGACATATTTTTACAAATGAATAACACAAATAAAGACAAAAAGAAGATTGTATTATGAATCTGGCAAATGATAATATGTTACATGACTGGTTGCTACATGTTTAATCTGACAACATCAACCTTTTTATCACTTTACCTGCTGGCAGCAGTGTGCAAGCAGGACTGTTTTCCCAGTGCACGGCCCGCCTCCCACCACTAGCGGGCACTGTTTAGCCCTCTCCACCAAGTAGGTTTTTATCTGCAAACAACAAATGTCATCTTAAAGGGGGCATGTTATGCCACCAGGTGAAAGTCAGATTATCCATTACAAGCCGTTTTCAAAATCTGCGGTTTTCGGTGTTTTAGTGACATCACGAGTGTCCACCTAGATGTATCCTGGATAGATCACTATATCAGCCTACCCAGTTGACTGTAGCAAATGTTGCTGAACTATCAATCATACATCTAGGTGGACACTGCCACCTTAGATGTTCCTAAACACAAGAAAAAGCAGATTTTAAAACGGCTTATAATCACAATCACACTTGGTGGCATAATATGGCCCCTTTAAGATTGAGGTTATTTTCTGACCTCTTCCGCCTCTGGGCGAGTGACGTCATAAAGACGTGAGAAGACGCCAGACAGTTCCTGCTGGGCGGCCATCTCCTGGGCCAACGCGTCGTCAAGGTGACGGACAGGTAAGGGGTTACGGCGGTCGACCAGGTCCACCAGGTCCGAGTACACCTGGAGACACAGAGGCTCTGTGTAGGCTCGCCGCCTGGCCGTGGTGAAACCGTGATGACTGTTGCATTCCGTGGTTGTGGTGTACACCTGGAGCTTAGAGGAAGTGATCAGGCTCGGCAGGAAGTCATCACAGAGCTGCGACAGGAAGTGGTCACCAGACGGCTGTGTGCATACAAAAAAAGTATCGGTGGAAAATAGAGGAGAGAAGGTAATCACAGGAGAGGAGTCATGTTATGCAATTACCGGTATTATAAATCGAACAAATCACAGGATATATCCACATACAGGTTAAGCTTTATCATACTTCATGTCAGCTCTGAATTAAGAAAATAGAGGATAACTAACTAACTACTACATACGCTTGTCATTCATTCATTGTCATCGAAAGGTGGGCGAGAGTGTGGTTGAACAGTGCCTCACTGTGGCTGTGGAGTGTACTATCTGCTCTTAAGTGGACAAAGATGGATTGATGGTAGTTTATATAGGCTATAAAACCCTGGTTGTTATACCAGTAAATGTGGAGTGAGTAGTGGGTCTTGGTCTGGATGACTCTGCTTCTTTCCACTCTTCTGGTTGCATGCATTGCGGACTCTGTGAACATAGACCAGGCAGCGACTCATGATGTCATCACCAGAGCCCTCCTGCAGAGCCAGTCGTAGATCTGCATCGAGCTCTGTAGAGGAACCCAATGGCCCATGTCAGGATAGTAGAACTAGATGCACACACACGCACACGCACACGCACACGCACACACACACACACACACACACGCACACACACAAACACACACACAATGGGCTTACCTGATCTTAGATAGTTGTGGGCTCTCTCTTGCGTCATTAGGCCGTCACGGACACAAAGACCCAGTGCAGTCTGAAATACTTTCAGCGCCTCCTCTCCTTTATCCCTCCTCTTACTCTGGTCTTCCTCCCCTACCTCTCCCTATGAGGAAGGACACAATGGGCTCTGTGTTGTTTTGATGAGGACCACCGATGCTCTAGCAATGGGGAGGATTCATCCCACATATGCAAATATGTGATACAATGCTTTCATCCAATGTCATGTCACAATCTATTCTAGTTTTAATCCATTTATTTCTAAGTAGTAAGTAGCGTTACCTTCCCCAAAACCCTAACACCCACCCCGAAAAAAAACTGACTGATTAAATAACTACAAAACAAATAATACACAAACAAATCAAACACAAAGCCCATTCGTAACTCAATTTATTGGTTACATTACACCCCATGCAAGAGGGATTGAAAGGAGAAAGGAAAGAGGTGGGCATAAGGGTAGGCGTCGTAAAGTATGTTCGGGAAATATTAATAAGAAAAGAAAACCTGTAACTGTACGCTGGCACTCCGTACTGCGTTGTTTTGTATTAACAGCCTATTCTATCATCCCATCAATCGACTGAGTCACGCTCACGTTGCTCTCCACATGGCCTTCGCTTCGACAGGCCCGCGTCCGCAAACAATAGGAGGGCAGGATGGAGTTCTCGTCCCTCAGGTAAGCCTCCTCCAGGGCACTGGTCGTGATTCCTGCATGCTGGCACACCTGGAGCAACATTTGGTACTCTGCCACCTCCACCTGAGAAGGCAGGCCGGCCCTGCCGTACTGATGTCCCACCAGTGTCTGCAGGGCCCCCATGTGGATACAGAAGGAACAACAGCAATGGGTGAGGCAGTAAAACACTGAATGAATCTCAACATCACAGAAGGCTTGTTGGTCTTGATTTAAATTTAAAGTTCTTGTTGGTCGAATTCATTCCATGCATTTAAAACTAATGCGTCATATTTTAACATCGGATTCTCAATTCATAACATTAGATCCGTCACATGGCTCCTGTACCACACGATGCTGATGACATTTTGGTCTGGAACACTTATTTTGTAAATCATTCTTGTGTAGTAACCAACCAGTAAGTAGGGGCCATTGGAGTTGTTTTGACATTCGTATATCAGCTGCTGCCTGGTCCTCTGGTCTGGCCATCTCCTTGGATCACTGGACTCACACGGGTCAATCACCTGCAGGAACGCATGCACACAGATAACGTTACACAGGAATACCCGTCAGAGTGTGTTCATACGTCAGAGGACAGGCGGGAGATCCGCTCAGATGCAGGCAGAAGCCCACATGCAAGAATACACACTCATACACACGGGCATGTGCGCACACACACACACGCATGCACACACCTACACCACATATTAATATGCCTACCCCACATTTTATTATTAGCCAATGAGGCACATATAAAGTTATTATATATAGGCAGCCTTACCATGAGATCTAGTCCATGCGTGTTCCTGCAGTGCTCTCGTAGTCTGGGGAACACAGTTTCCCTCAATGCCCTGCGCTCCACCACCGAATCTGTGTTTACACACACACACATACACACGTGCAGTCGTAAACAAACAATACCTCCTCAATGGAACTCACTTCACCCAAGACCTGGGGTCCCAAGACATTGGGACCCCAGGTCAAAGGTCAAAGACGGAGAGGCAATACAAAAGCAACACAACACAAAATGATGTAATGATGTTTTTCGAGTGGTGTTTTATTAAGCGAGACTAGAGCAGCTAGATAACAGACACCTGCGGTCACCGGCCTACCTTCTGGGTTGGAGATCAGGTAGATCTTCACACAGGAGGTGCAGGGCCGTGATCCCAGCGAAGACTGTTCCATTCCCCCTCTTCAGAACGGGGTCTCAAAGGTTTTGATTGGAAAAAATAAACAATAAACAGGCTTCAGTGTGGAGGATTCATGTCATGATACAATACACGTTACCACCCATAAAGCTTTTAAATCTAGGTTGAACACTAGAGATATGGACCGCTTGCCTCTCTTCCCCATGCTGGTGTCCTGGAGTAGGGAGGAAGTTCTGTTCTATGGGCTTGCTGTGCCTTGAAGGGCAATCACGCCCATCCTAGAGGAGGAGGGCTGAACGTACTAAACACAAATGCATGTATACTCAAGATCGCCGATTACACACACACACACACACACACACACACACACACACACACACACACACACACACACACACACACACACACACACACACACACACACACACACACACACACACACACACACACACAATATAATTTTTCCCATATTTTTTATTAACATTTGTACACAATAAATACAAACTTTGTTGTGTTTTTTTTTACAGCCAATATGAATATCTTGAAATCAATTTTGCACCTTCTCTTGTTATTGATAATATGGCAATAATCTATTAATAGATAGAAGGCCATTCCACCGCATCTATTATATAGCAGCTGTGCAACTTCCCCTAATCCAAAAAGAATGACCAAACAAAACAAGAAACTAGAACAAATAATAAAAACACTGAACCCGAAAGGTTTACTTTTTAAACATAGGAACGGTTTGAACGGGGAGAGCGCGGTGAACGTCGAGGTTCGCTTGATCGGTTTGATTGTTGTTTGCAGAACGAGGGACATTTCTGTAAACCATAAACTTCAAAACAAGTTTCAACATATTATCAATAAGATCTCAGAGAGATCAACACCAGGCTGCCGTCGAAGTTGCGTCGCATGAAAAAAGAAAAAGAAAAAAGATCTTGCTACTTCTTGGAATTTAGCGAGACACAAAAGGGTCAACCCAACAGGCTCTGCTAATGCCCTGAATTATCTACACAACACGCCATGTTCTGTGTTACACAACACGTCATAGAGGACTCACTTGAGAAAGCAGAAGCAATGTCGTGTTTACTTGCCCAAAGAAATCGTAATCGTTTGTTCCCGCACCAGAGACAGGAAGGAAACACTTACATTTTTTGTTCCAATATTGGGACTTTTGGGAAAAACGTGTTCCTCAGCCAACAAAAAGAGGGCGGCAGCAGGGCACATGTTGAGAGTAGACCGTGTTATTCAAACACACCTCTCCTCTTCTCCTATGAGAAGTACAATACACATGTGCTCCCACACATCTGCTCATACCGGTCTCAAAGTACACTGTTTGTCGGCCTCTTTATAAAGATACACTTCAACTGTATTCTGAATGGTTTCATTTGAAGTTAAACACAAATGTACAAAGTTCAACTTAACCGTGCCATCCCTTATAAAGATGGCAGATTAAAATAATAATAATATAAAATAATACAAAATAAAAAACTTCAGTCACACTGATACAAAGAGGATCGTCCACACAATTGGAGTGATTAGAAGTACTACGCTTTAGATAAATTAAACAGTTCTATAGTGCTCTAAGGAGAGCACACCTAGCTCAAATATGTCGGGGATAAGTTTTCTTAAAGGGAACAACACATGGCTACCTTTCAAAAAAAGTGCTACATTGCCTTTTAGGCAGGAGGGAAAAGGCTTGGAGGGAGTTTAAATAAGCTGAATTACATCTGATTTATATCTTTCCCGATAAGGAAAGATGTGATTTTATCTAGCTCCATTTTTATGACTGGTTGCAAGCGATTTGCTTCTAGCAGGATGTGTGTGGAAGAGTTTTGAAACAGCATTTAAAAAACCGTACATATCTTTCATTCTTGCCCTTTTTTGGTTCGTCGTCTCATCTGCCCTGGGGCAAAGTTGAACCACAAAACAATGAAAACAA
>NC_082397.1:13587580-13590080 GCF_031168955.1 Gadus macrocephalus
TGGGTTTGGGAAAGAAGCTGTTAAACTGAAAGAGATCTCACACATAATGAATTAAATTACATACTTAGGGGGGCTAAACGAGAGCGGAAGAAATCTACCAAAATGAATGTGAGCCAAATAATATGTACGGAGAATCATTTTTCCCTTTCCTGGGGATAGAAGATATTTATTCTTTGATGCGTTTCCATAGACCTATTTGGTTCATCATACTAAAGCTTAAGAAGTCCCTGTATTGCATGTGTGTTTCTCATCTGTTTTAATAGCACCACATGCAGGAAATGAAGGGAAGGTTGATAATGAACGTCTCCACTTAAGCAGCTTGAGCATAATCAAATCAGACTTTAATGGCGGCCATGTTATGTAACTGTGTCAAACGATGCTTTGACTAGGCTGTGTGTGGGTGGGTGTGTATGAGTATGTGATGCATGCGTGTGTGTGTTCCTGTTTTCTCATAGTTGTTTTCTCCATTGATGTGTGTCCGCCTAGCCATATGTGTTTTCTCACTACAAGGTATTATCCGACGGCGCTAAATCAATCACATGTATCATTAATATATTATTATTTTCATTATCACAATTGTGTGCACATTTCCCTACCATCTATTTCTAGGCTGAATGTGTGTAGATCTGTATTTATGCGTTCTTGTGTTTCACTGCTGTTGAATAGTTTCCTCTATTGATTATGTTTGCGTGCTTGGGCCTGCGTGTCTGACTGTGCACATTTTCCTAAAAAAATAATCTCGGTGAAATGTGTGTTCGTTTACCTACCATTGTCCTCTCCTATGAATTTGTGTATGTGTGCGTGTTGAGCGGCATTGCCTCAAAATGGTTTTCTTTGTTGAATATGTGTATCCTTACTGTGTTTTCTCACTGTTGAAGGAGCGTGTGTTTGTGCGAACGTGCCCATGTGGCTTTCCCAAGTGCTGTCCACACCATTGCCTGTTTGTGTGTGAAAGTGCGTCCCAAGTGCACGATATGTGTCACTACTGTCGATTTTCTACTGTCGTCACATGAGTCCCTCCCTGCTGTGGTTCTCCATGTTGTGTGTGCATGTGTGCGTGCGTGTGTGTGAGTGTATGAATGCGTGTAAGTCCGCGCATGTGCCTCCCCCTACTGCTGTGCTCTAAGTCGTGTGTGTATGTGTGTGTATGTGCGTGGTGGTCCATTCATGTTTCCCCTCCTCCTGTGGCTCCTGTGTGTGTGTGTGTGTGTGTGTGTGTGTGTGTGCGTGTGCTTCCATGTGTGTGGGTGTGTGCTGGCGTCTCCCCCTACTGCTGCTCTCTCCGTGTGTGTGTGTGTGCACGCGTCCGTGTGTGTGTGGGTGTGTGCGGCTCCATGTGTGTGTGACCATGCGTGTGTCTCCACCACTGTGGCTCTCTGTGTGTGTGTGTGTGCACGCGTCCATGTATGTGTTGGTGTGTGCGGCTCCATTTGTGTGTGACCATGCGTGTGTCTCCACCACTGTGGCTCTCTCCGCGTGTGTGGGTGTGGCTTCATGCGTGTGTCTCCCCTGCAGTGGCTCTCTCCGTGTGTGCTTTTGCGTCCGTGTGTCTGTGGGTGTAGGTCCCTGTGTGTGTGGGTGTGGGTCCCTGTGTGTGTGTGTGCGTGGGTGTGACCATGCGTGCGTCTCCCCTACTGTGGCTCTCTCCATTGATGCCCCCGGCGTGCAGCTCGGGCTCGGTGGAGTTGGAGGAGGTGTGTGAGCGGGCGTCCAGGGCGCTCAGGGACTGCAGCATGCTCAGCAGGCTGTTGGAGGTGGGGAACTGCAGGTACTTCTCCGGGACGTAGCCCACCTGCCCCGTCTTGTTGCGGGCCTGGGACACACACACACACACACGATGGAGCAATGTAGTGTGTCAACAATGGAGAACGATTACGACTCACATAAGTGAAAGCAAGTGAACGGGAACTCTCTCTCTCTCTCTCTCTCTCTCTCTCTCTCTCTCTCTCTCCTCTCTCTCTCTCTCTCTCTCTCTCTCTCTCTCTCTCTCTCTCTCTCTCTCTCTCTCTCTCTCTCTCTCTCTCTCTCTCTCTCTCTCTCTCTCTCTCTCACACACACACACACACACCTGGGGAGGTAAACCCACACTTAATCAGAGACGTATATTTTACACACCCAAACACCTAGGAAAGTGGTTCAATACATTCAAGTGTGTTCTCTTCTTGTTTGTGTGTGTGTGTATGTATGTGTGTTTGTGTGATTATGTGTATTTATGTGTGTGTGTGTGTGTGTGTGTGTGTGTGTGTGTGTGTGTGTGTGTGTGTGTGTGTGTGTGTGTGTGTGTGTGTGCGTGCGTACCTTAACCCAGTCCTCCATGTCACCGTCCTCAATGACCTCCAACATCTCTTGTTCATCTATGGTCAACTCATCAGGCTGGGATGCCTGGGAGAGAGACATATGGAGAGAGGGAGAGAGAGAGGGGAGAGAGAGAGAGAGAGAGAGAGAGAGAGAGAGAGAGAGAGAGAGAGGGTAGAAACCACTTAGTAGGAAATAATGGAAT
>NC_082397.1:13592580-13715080 GCF_031168955.1 Gadus macrocephalus
ATCTGCGGGGGTCCGGCGTATTTCAGAGCTGTGTTACTAAAGTAGATTTGAGGAGGAGAACGGGATCCACTCGGCTCATTGTGTGTCCTGTTGGCCTCTGCGTCTCTCCCTCCAATCCCATCCAGCGCTCCGTCCATCGACCCCGGGTCACTATTCCCACCCGCTGTCGGGTTCTCACCAGGGATGATAACCGATGACCGTTTGACCGATGGTTGATCGTATCAACGTTAACCCATCAATCTTTGTCGCTTGTCGGTTAAAAGAAATTTGGGGTCAGTGTGGACTGTGGAGTGTGTGTTGGTTTCACTTCACGTAAAAAGATGATCAGATGAGGGGACTTATTGGACGTTGGCACCGCATCTCTAGCCCACTGTTTAATTTCTCCTCAAGTCTTAATTATTCCCGCATGCGAGCGGCGGAGAATATGATCTCTAAATTATTATGAAGAGTAGACTAAACGCTATAAGACTACAGTTAGCCATCTCATTCCAAGAACTTTTTGTGTGAAATGAAAGAAATTATCCCTCACACTCAATTTCTCCGTCTCCTCCAAACTAAACAAGCGGCGTCTCTTCGGAGCTGTCATGAGCCGCGGCAATGTTTCAAATGAGCTCCTAACGCTGCCCTCTTCCGATTGGCCCCGCTCTCTACACGCGCTCAACTTGCAGTAAGCATGCCTCGTGTTTCAATACAAACCCAGGTCGTGCCGCGGTTAGAGCCACTGCCACTCACTCGGAGAGTGTGTGTGTGTGAGTCGGAGGCAGAACGGGAGAGAGATAACCAGAGTTACGAAATAGCAGGCGGCTGGCGCGGCTCGAAATGGCTGTTCCTTCAAATGGTACAGTTTAATCTGATCGGTTAACCGGTATTAACCGGTTAATGAGGCTCGGTGGTCGGTCATGAATATTTTACATTTTCGCCATCCCTAGTTCTCACCCCTCCCACATGAGTCTCCCCTCGTCTTCATTGGACACCTCCATGCTCTGCATTCGCAGTTCCCCCCTCTCTCTCTCTCCATCTTTCTCACCTTGGCGTCCAATTTTAACTCTGATTTAACACCCCCTAGCCCTAGCATCAACACCCCCCCTAGCCCAAGCCCAAACACCCTGCGCAACACTATCACCATCTCCTTCACCATCATCCTCTGTTCACACACCCCTCATCGGTAACCACCACTAACTCTCCTTCTCTCTTCCATCTCCATCTCTCCATTCCCCTGTGTGCTCCCTCTCTCTCTCCCCTTCTATCGCTTTGCTTTAATCCTTCACACCCTGTTCCTCCTTCGGTTACTCACACACATTCTAAATATGTTATTATTCTTGTAGGAGGAAGGTTTGTCCCTCTCTGTCTCTGCCTCCTGGTGGTTTTGTCTCAAGCTGCTGAAAAACGGCGTCCATGTTGTGTGAACAGACGACGCTGGTTTTGGTCGCAGACCATCCCCGATATAGCCCTGTTAAATCTAAGCTCATGTTCAACTACAATGTTGAGATTTATGATAATAAGGACAAAAGACGGAAGTGTTCTCTCTAATAAGACTGTCTGGATAGGCTGTTGACACGGTTATGTATGAAGTATGAAGCTACAGGCCTATCTGCTGTAATGAATGACGGGGTCACAGGCAACGGCTGCAATTAGCTGGCAATTTAAAGGATTGAGGAAGGAGTTTTTAGGGCAGAAGAGGATAGTTGCTCTTAAGTTTACCCCATATCGTGTCATTAAGGTCAACAGAACACAAGCTCAATGATAGGGGCATCTCACAGGCAAATCAGGGACAATGTGTGGGAACCTCAAGTATGGTTTCATGGAACTGTGGCACACCGCTGTTTGTGTGTAAATATTCCCTCACAGCTCAATGCTAGCTCCCATGCATGGCTGAACTCTTTCAATTTATAACCTACAGTCTCCACTTTCCGAAAAGAAAGCTGTGAAAGTGATTGCTGAATTTACTTTCTGTGTTTTGAATTTTTTAGATTTGAATGATGTGGTTTCTTTCTGTTGGCTGATGGCTGCTCAGTTGAGATTTGGCTTTCAGATTGGGTGGGTTGGCTTCATGGTAAATTTCAATATAAAGCCCTATCAGAGTCTATTAAGGATTTGTGGTTTACTGATCAATTGGTAACCCGGGTGAGGTGAGGGGCGGGGTCTCACCGAGAGTGAGGGATCAATGGAATTGTAGTTAGCCCAGCGTTCATTCTCCAGCTCCTCCATTACCTGGGGCCATGCAGAGAGAGAGAGCGAGGGGTGTGAGGGGCTTATACAAACACACAAACACACACACGGACACAAACACACACACAAAGATACATACACACAAAAAGATAAAGAACAGACAAATCCATGCTATTCCTACCCGTGTTCGCATGCAGATGGTGGGGATACACGCAGGTACAAACTAAATAAATCCGGAATCTCTCACACCTACACACACAGACACAGACACGCCCACTACATGGACAAACTGCCTGCTTCCAATTTGTTCATCAGAGACAGCCACACATACACACCTGGTTCATGGCACTCTTCAGCCAGGTATCCACGGAAACGCCCACTTGTCTTAACAGGTCCAAGCGCGCCTCAGCTTTCAATTTGATGGTCTGGGAAAATAAAGGCAGGGAGAATTAATAACCAAGGTCTGACCGGGGCTCAGGCTCAGTATCACCATCGACAGCGGACCACAGACCACAACACAGTGATGGCAATAACACTGGAGCAGACAGTCAATATTCTGCTGCTGTGGGTTATTAAAAATACCATATGACAAGATAGCAGGCCCCAGGCACCTTGTTAGAGTGGTCTAGGAAGTTCACATACTGTCGATTTTCTCCAGCTGAAATATGAATAGGTAAAACAGTAACAGATTGTTATAGAGATACCACCTACACCCTTGGGCATGAGGACAAATAGCTTCATCAGTATACTCTGATCATATGTGATGCAGATGTGAACAGATTATTATTACGATATCAGTGCCCTTTTATTGTCATAATAAATCACAGGTTGGGAAGTGAAGAAGAAGAAAGCGGAGAGATATTTAGATATCCGATTTGTTTTGAGACATTGAAGCAAAATATATCAGTCAATAGGTAAATATATTGGAATAATCCTTGGTAAATTGAACATGGGCTTTATAATGGAATGACCAAAACAAAACATTTTAGTCTAGATCTAGTTTTGCTTCGATTCATTTGAGCCTCTTTTGTTCCTCAAACGATTCACCTATGGAGCACTTTTCCACTTAATAGCAACAATGAAGGTAAAATCATAATCATCGTGACAATGATTATAATAACGTGCTGAGCAGCAGAGACGGTATCTCTAGAGTCGGATGTATATATAGCTTCTCTCCTTTGCCTAGTCCCCCCACCAAATCATTCATTATTATTTAATTCCGTTGTGCTGACAGAGCAGCAGGACTGCAGAGGGACACGCACGCACACACGCACACACACACGCGCACACACGCATGCACACGCTCACACACAAACACATACACACACGCACACACACACATGCATGCACACGCGAACGCACACGCTCACACACACACACACACACACACACACACACACACACACACACACACACACACACAATTACAGACACACACAAATACAGGCACACACACACAGGCACACACACACACACAGGCACACACACAGGCACAATGCTCAGGGACTGCTAGCCTGCCAGTCATACACTTATCACAGCTAAACAGCCAGCCAACACTCCCAGGGCCTGCTTGTCAGAGTGAACCTCAGTGCACCATGCACTTCCACAAACTGCACAGAATCCAGGAAGCCACGAGCCCTGAATAAAACTGTGGCTAGGGGGGTTGTTAACATACTCTGTTGACAATGTGACGAGTGAAATTTGTATTCCGCCTTATAGAGATGTTGGGGGATGTGCCAGAGACACTAAGAGCCAATCAATCAGAAATCCCTGCTGGTTTGCTTTGTTGAGACCGGCAGGCGTTGCGTGTCATGAATCAGCGAGGAGAAAGAGAGGAAAATTCAGAGGAATCAATGTATCTCAATAATGAGCATAAGACACTTTGACAAGCTATGCAAGGAATATACTGCACTGTTATGTCTACGGTTGAGTTCCAGAGCTAGTTCCAGTTGTTTATGGGTTTCCATCCAGGTGTGCCCGGATGTGTAATTGCATAGATGGATTTAATGAAATGTAGAGGGTCTAAATATTTTTAAATTGTGTTCACATTTAAATATTGTATGACTCATGGTTCTGATTCAAATCAACAACATAATGACATCTGGAGGATAATAATGTAATATAGATTACACAAAATTGAGATCTGTAAAGTATTACCAATAAAGACATGATCATGAAAATAGCAACTATAAAATGAACTTAAAATAAACAAAAATATTGTTTCTTATGTCTAAAATTATAATTCATCTGTCTGGCACAGAGCCAACATGTTTCATTGTTGCTATGAAAGCAAATTCTCCCAGACGCAATATCACTCTTCCCCAAAACACAATAAAAAAGCTTAATATCTCAGGAAAGTCAGAGAGGGACAGAGGCACACACAGAGAGGGAGAGAGAGAGAGAGACAGAGACAGAGAGACAGAGAGAGAGAGAGAGAGAGAGAGACAGAGACAGAGACAGAGACAGAGAGAGAGAGAGAGAGAGAGAGAGAGAGAGAGAGAGAGAGAGAGAGAGAGAGAGAGGGATGTAAACAGAGAGGGAGAGAGAGTGGTAGAGAGAGCGAGACAGAAAGAGAGGGAGTGAAAGAGAGTGAAAAAGCAGAGCGAGAAACAGAGCGCTAAAGAGATCAAGAGCGGGTGTGATGAGGCAGAAAATTAGACAAGCATCACAAGGAGGAATATAATTTAAGTCCCAGGGAGTCCTCTCCGATTAAAAACATCATGGAGAGAAATAGATAGGCAGAGGGCCAACCATAGTTGAAACCCCAGAACCGCTCTTAAATGTAATGCAGAAACTCCTTATTTGGGACGTAGTTATTGCTTGACAAGAACTCTGCTCCAGGCCATGAACTGCTACTTCCTCAATCCCTGATCCTATTGGTTGGTCAAAGGAAAATCAAGCACTCATCATGTCTTATGGCAGAGATAGGAGGCCTCTACCAGCTCCTGACTAACACTGTTGTACCCAGTTGTATTCAGTGACTTTTTTTGCACTTGAAATTATAATGTTGTTTTTTCCGAGACAAAGGGGTAGGGGGACTAACTTTTGAATGCGAACCCAAAGCCTAGGGTGATAGCAAAGGCTTTTCATAATTTAACAAACTCAGTCACTATATTCTCAATATATATTCTAAACATTATTTATAATTGCATAACGTGAACTGGGTACAATGCGTCTTGTGAAGCAGAGTGAGAGTAAAGCAAAGCTTATATAAGCTCACATCAGGTAATGACTGATAGGGTCCTTTATTTACTCTTTTTTGTTTTCCTAATAAAACATTTTTGTCTGACGACTCCATTAGTGACTAATGGAGCCATTAAATATGCATCAGCGTCCTTCCCTTCCAGCCAATGGGAGCCCAAGAAAATAGAAGATGTCCCGAAGACAAAGAGTT
The DNA here is from genome assembly GCF_031168955.1 of Gadus macrocephalus. Classification (NCBI taxonomy): domain Eukaryota; kingdom Metazoa; phylum Chordata; class Actinopteri; order Gadiformes; family Gadidae; genus Gadus; species Gadus macrocephalus. The sequence continues at coordinate 13,598,144 of NC_082397.1, forward strand.
TGACGAAGTATGAGCCAGCAAAACAGTGTACACAAACGTCAACACCAAACCGCTGTCCAAAAACAATAACAAAGCACAATATGCTTCATATCGTCAAGTTATCCAGATGTGGTACAAAATTACTAAGTCTACATTGTCATATTATGACACTGTGGACAGAAGTATATATAGTTAAAAAATAATAATAATCAACTAAATAAAATGCATACAAAACTGGGGAAATCTAGCACTGTATGCGTATCAATACACCAATATCAAAAACAGACAGCAGGGGGCGATTTTTCGTTGATATGTGGATGACAACGTGCTTGAGAGGCCTAGCCAAGCAGAGGGGAGGAGGAGGAGGAGGAGGAGGAGGGGGGGGGGAGGAGCATCAGAATGAGGTAAGGGTATCTCAGTAGTCTAGAGGACAGAGAGACAGGAGGGAGCTGATGCCAATGCAACATCACTGTTCAAAAGGGGGGAAAATAAGGAATAGAGGGTCGGAGTGGCATGTTTGCGTTGTTGTAAAAGAGGGTGGAGAGAGCGGGCGAGCGAAGGCAATGAGTGGTGATGCATTATCGCCTTTCCGCGGCAGACAAGCTGTATTGGAGACGATCAATGTGATGATAATAGATGTCTCTGGCTAGCAAGCAGACAGGGAGTTGCAACAAGGGGAGGTGGGGGAGAGAACGATGAAGGTAGCCAGAGGGGAGATGGACCGACTGTATAATAGAGAGTAAAACAGAGGAGAAAGACAAAGATAGACAGAGAGAGAGAAATGAGTGTGCTCATTTAAAAAACAATCTCTCTCAAAGATTATAGAAAGATAAAAAATACCAAATCTCAATAAATCTTAAAGTCGTATGGTATTTTCTGTAATCCTTGAATGATTTTTTTTTTAAATATTAGCACATATTTTAATCTCCAAGAATAGGTTTTTGCTCAGAATCCCATTCAGAAAACTCTGACTTTCCACAGCTTGACAGAAACACAGTGTTTGCATTGAGTCACATATTTGGAGGGCACTAAAAGCTTATGTGTCGTGGAGGCAGACTCTGCACAATTGTTTGAATTGTGAATATCAACCAAACGTTTAGTCACACAGCCCAGAAACTGGGCAGGAGTAGAAGAACCAAGAGGTTCTTCTAATCTTCGGGTGTGTCAACACATCGGCTGTGTTTGTGGTTACGGTTCAAAAGGAACTCTTTTATCTTACGGTTGAAATATCAGAAGGGGATTTTGGTTCAGGAAGTGCATCACCGAACACTGCAACCGTTACGCTTTGTGTTGATTGGCAGGTTGCAACAGGTTCATCATTCAAAAATGTGCATTGCTTGAAAAAACAAAAAAATCGAGGTTGATTGGATTGACACAGACACACACCTCAGCTTTCCGTATGCATTCTTTGGTGTCTTCTATCTTCAGCTCCAGGTCTAGTCTGCCTTGCTCTGTGGAGGGCAGACCGTGGCTTTCACACTCCTCCAGGGACTGAGGATTCACCGACACACACACACACACAATCACACACACACACACGCACAGAAATATACAGGAGTGAACAGAATGACAATTGGAGAATAGGCACATGTGTGTGTGCGTTATGAATGTGTGTGTGAAGGTGTGTGTTGTGAGCTCACCCTCTTGTAGTGGATGATGTTCTTGTGCTCCCTGGCTGCTCGGGTCGCCCACTTCCTGGCTTCCTTATTCAGGCTGTGTTCCTCCGTCGTCCCTGTCTCAGACTCCAACTGCCGGCTCTAAAACGCACGCACACACACACACACACACACACACACACACACACACACACACACACACACACACACACACACACACACACACACACACACACACACACACACACACACACACACACACACACACACAAGAGACACACTCACACACACACAAAGAGACACACAAAGAGACACACACACACACACAGAGAGACACACAGACACACACACATCCACACAGACACACACACACACACACAAAGACACAGACACACACACACACACACACACAAAGACACACACACACACACAAAGAGACACACAGTGATGTTGTTAGCTCACAAAAAGAGAGGAGTGTGTCGGGAAAAAGCTGTCGATTGATCCAGAAATAGAAAGTGTGAGAGATTTACATTTCCCCACACGTCCCATAATGAACACTGCTTGTCTCGCTCAAACCCATTGTGGTTGCCTTGGCACCAGTGATGCGACAATAAAACAACACATATGATAGTTACCAAGCGTGACATCACTGAGTCCTCCTCTAATAATGTATGAGATAGTGATGTTTATGTGTTTGTGTGTGCGTGCCTGAATGTTTTTGTGCTGTTTTTGTGTCTACACATAATGAGAATGATTCTCATTGCCTGCAAAAATATATTTATTAAAAAATTACATTATTTTCCTTTTCAAAAGCATGTGGTTTTCATAAGGGGGCAAAGTGTTGAAACAATGTCTTTCCTTAGGTCTCAACGGCTCTGGTCCAACAGTCTTTTTTTGCTTGGGGAGGTTCCTAAGTGAGTTAAATGATACCGAAGTTATCTAAGTGGCCATGATCAAGGCCAATGTGCACCGCTTCCGACTCGGGAGAGCAACGGCCGGGGAACGGGATGGGTGCTGCTCCGGAACGGAGTTCCACGTACTACCTCGGGGAAGTTCTGTTCTTCCTTGTATCAGAAGCCAACAAAGTGCATTTCAACGCTTATCATACGCAAGCGGGTCCGGCAAAAATAAACCAGATGTGTAAAAAGAACGTAACGGCAGGGATTGCGGAGTATCTTCCGGAGGGCTTGCACGGAAACTGGGCCGCATCTGCACCCGGGGAGCATAGTAGCTCTGATGGACACCAGTCTGTTCCGGCACACACACACACGGCTTCCGAACCGGACCCCTGACATATCTGGTGCACATTGGCCTCAAGTGCTGGTCCAATTCTATAAAATGATGTGTGTGCTTACATTTTTCCTTCCTTATCTCCTTTAACTTATCTCCTGATGGGGCACTGGACCATCCTTTAAAGGTAAAGGAGATGGCCCAAATTAATAGTGGCAGCAGGGAACCGTGTCCATTGGGCTGTTTATGAATACTGACGATCAACGTGACCTCATCCTTCGTCACAAATGACGTAGTCCAGTGTAAGTACAGTAGGAGTCTTTTCAAGTATTAATGAATTCTCCTTCACTTCTTTCCTCAACCTCATGACGTTTTACACTGAGGTTTAGGAAAAGTGGTTTGGAAATTGCATAGTACATACTTTTTAAATGTTAAGTTGACTCTTGGGTTCCTTTGTAAAGGAACCATATATGCCATGTTGACCGACTGAAAAACAGAATTCAAGAATTGCACCTCTTTTTTTGGTTTCCATCTCTCTGTTCTGTTAATTTATCGACGACTGTTCAGTCGTTCTTAAATGGTTGACCAGTGTTTCCGAAGCAACTGCTACACATCATTCAATCATATGGGAAAATCCATCTGATCAAGCTAGGCTAAGAGATAAGATGGAGATGCGCATCTGGTGAAGAAGTGTGACGCATCAGAGACACAACCTACGTCACCTTTAGGCTAAGAAAACTTGAAAGATACTTGATCTGACAATGAGGGCGGTAAACAACCTGAGTATACGTACAGTTATTTTAATTGCGTTAAGTTTCCCATGCACAGCATGTATTTTAACGATGTGCTGCTTCGGAAACAGCAGGGCATCAACCTTGAATAAGTATAGGTGTGAAACGGAGAGCATTACACAGGAGATTTGCAGCTTAATTATGGCCATGCAAGGCAGCGTTGGGCGGGGAGGCATGAAGCACAAAGGCTCAGATCTTCCTCAGAACCAACGTACCATGGACAGAGTTCACATCTATCAATAACGGATGGCAGAAAATGTCTGTTCAAGGACATAAGTATACAATAATATGCATGCATATATTATACATGGAAATGCAAACACAACACTGTCAAATAGGTTAATCCAACCCTTGGTTACACAGGCTTTAGTGGCAGCAGACATATTCGATTTCACTGCAAGGTTTGACTGTAATGATGGGTGATTTCCATTGAGCGTTTAACAATTACATGGCCACAAATGACAAGGAATGCAAAAAGACTAAATATATATTTTTCATGCATATGCATTGTGGAATACAATTTTTAAATCTTATTTAAACATGATCAGTAAGTATTCATGGGTTTGTGTCAAATTGATTTGAAATATGGCCTTGAGATTGCGAATGATATTTTAAGGATTTTGCACATGGTTGGATCCAATAAAAAAATAAAAAACGGCTTAGAATGTAGTTGTGTCGTGGGTGTTGACACAACCCACCACACTCACAGATGCACACATAATGTTGTGTCTGTGGGTGTGGACCAACTAGAGACACGCGCACACACACACACACACACACACACACACAACACACACACACACACACACACACACACACACACACACACACACACACACACACACACACACACGAGTATGAGGGCAACAAAGGTGTGGTGACCATGATGAAACGCAATGTCATAACCAATGTGAACCAACAGAAACTTGGTGGATGTGACACATTTAAAGTGACAAGAAAATCCCCAGCAAATTGTAAGTTGTTCTGGACAATAACCACTGTGCCTTTTCTTGCAGTTGGGAGTCGAGTGTTCAAATAAATAAATAAGCATGCGTTCACTTTAGGGTGACAGGGTAAAGATTAAAGGTTAACAGAGCCATTAGCACTACCTGTGCCAGGGTCATTCTCATGGCACTGACCGGCGAAGGCTCAATGTCCACCAACTGCGGCACCGAGCTCAGAGTCTGGCGCACACACACACACACACACACACACACACACACACACACACACACACACACACACACACGCACACACGCACGCACACACACACACACGCACGCACACACAGGCAAGCAGCAGGGAATTCACACGACCCGAGGACACCATTGCAAACACACACAAACACACACGCGCAGAAACACAAGGAGGGTTAGTGGCAAAAACAGATTAGGAGAAAGGGTTAGCACAAATACTGAAGCAGTTCAGGAAGACACCAGGAAGGAAAGAAAGCACATATTATTGTATTGAGGGGAAAAAAGGCAGAATGACAGGTAGAAAGACAGGTTGAAAGATATAAGGATGAGAGAATTATCTGAATAAAGACGGAAAGAAAGAAATGAAGAAAGAAGGAAATGACGAAATATTGGAGAAAATATAGAATTCAATGTATTAAGAAGGTAAGAAAGAGTGAAAGAATGATTTTAAATCACAGACAGAAGGCAAAGCGTAGGGAGAGAGAGCAAGGTGTAGGTCTACAGAGAGAATTTAAGCTGTGTGCCCGCTGGGGGAAGATGTGATTTTAATTAGTTCTGTGTCCTCAGCAATAACCTCAGCCTCTCCCTAAGGTGTGGATCCGCTTGGCATCCACCGTCTCTTAGCGATCACAAACATCTCCATCAATTCTGGTCATTTTATTTCCATTGACGTTTTATTTGCAGCCCGTCCAGTACAGAACCACAAATGAAATGCACCACAAGCTTGGCTTGAGATGTTCTTACAAACAAGCTGGGCCTTCTACAAAGGCAGACCCCCAGAGGGTGCACAAGGGCTCCAGATCCACAGAGGATCTCTATTATAAGACATGGATAGTTCATGCTGCAGCCATGTTCTCCACAGAGCAGAGGTCACACCACTGGGAGAGATCTGACGAAGGCCTGATTACGAAGGAATGTCTGTTGTCTCTTGATATTCAGAATGATTAAATGGCTTTGGCCTGACTTCCAAGAGTTGGACGGACGTTATTTATGTTTGCAAGCCTGCACTCTCTGAATGTTCCTACAGGGTTCAAGAGAGATTAACCCTAATGAAGGAATCTCCAAGAGATCGTGACACACAGCATTGCATCTGGAGCAGAAGGAGGCTACGGCTTTTCATGACATGTCAAGACGAGAGACCTACAGATCTACTGTGTGTGTGTGTGTGTGTGTGTGTGTGTGTGTGTGTGTGTGTGTGTGTGTGTGTGTGTGTGTGTGTGTGTGTGTGTGTGTGTGTGTGTGTGTGTGTGTGTGTGTGTGTGTGTGTGTGTGTCTTTGTGTCTGCGTGCGTGATGGCAGTCAGTTTGGTAATGCTTATATGATTGTTATTAAAAAAGTTTAATGTTCATAAATTCTAACGGCCTGTGCCATCCTGTGTAAACAAGAGTGCCTGAGTGTGAGTGTGAGTGTGCGTGTGCGTGTGTGTCTGTGTGTGTGTCTTACTACGTCACAGTCGCTGGGCTGGAACTGGAAGTCATGTGCTTTGTGAAACACAGGGTTCTCCTGCATGAATAATTGCTGGTTGAACTCCTGTATTACCTGAGGATCACACACACACACACACACACACACACACACACACACACACACATACTCTCTTTGGTACATTTCATGACACTGCAAGTATAGTAACCAACAGATCTGCCTGGATGTGATCAACAATGCTCACACACAATAAACAGGCATTTAATAAACAAATCAAGGCAATGCAACTAAATACTATTAATAACACATTATTAAATCACATTGCAAGCCACATCAGGGCGGCTAAGTCCCGTTTGAAGTTTTTCCGTTTCCTGCTGCTTGTTGAAAATAATTGGCAAGCATTTAAAACTAAATGAACATCAATATACTGCACACTATTCTCTTCATAAGAGAATAAATCCAAGGTTAAAAGCAGAGATGTTGTGTTGGAGACAGGAGGGCTTGGTGGACTGACCCTGGTGGACTTGTCAAGGAGGAACTGGTAGGTGTTGTGTGTGGCCGTGAAGGTCTCCAGCTCGGTGCGACACAGAGCCACCAGGTAGTCCTTCGCGTGCTCGAAGACCCCCCCGTCGAGAGCCTGGAGGAGCAAGGACACATCACGCATCACGTAGTTGCCGCGGACCTCGCTGCACCGTCACAGACACATGTGCGGTGCACAGAAACGAGACCATAAGTTCTGGATTCGAACCCCAATCTCCACAACGTTCAAATATACATCCATTGAATTAGAGGCCCTACCTGCTCCTAAAGGACATGCATTGAACAGTCACTTTGGATGGAAGAAACCCACACCCACACCCTGTACTCCATATTGTTATTCGATGTACCCTCATTGAACAATGCTGTATACTGCTGTATGGGTCCATATACTGTATATCTTTATTAAGCAGACCTAATTAGAAGAGAGGAAGAGAATGAGAGCGAAAGGTAATTTGATACAGAGAAAAGGGATGCAACATCACCAACTCAATGTGCGTGAGAGAGCATGATGGGAAAGGTCACAGAAACTGAAGTAGGAGGAGGAGGAGGAGGAGGAGGAGGAGGAGGAGGGGGAGGAGGAGTCTTAATTTATTTTCCGTTTCATCAGGAGGACATTCTTATCCAAGGGAGAGAACTGAAACAACCAAAAACAGGAAACTATTTAGACAGTAAAAAGACGGGTCGATTTAGAGTCAAATGGGCCAAACTGAGTGGAAAAGTGACCTGAAAAAGGAAATTAAATTTGGAAATGAAACATGTGACTTTTGCAGACTGCAAAAGAGGAAGCACAGCAAAGAAAGCGCAGGGAGGGAAAAACAACAGACATACACAATGAAAAACTTCACACACTGAATGTGGAAGGAGCAGCATATAGTGAAAGTGGTGCAGAAGGAAGAGCGCTGTGATGTTTAGAAGCCCTTTTCTCAGCGGTGAGAGGAGGGGGAGGAGCTTCAAATTCCATCTCCTCAATAGATCACATGATGACCCCTGATGCTCTGAGATATCTAAACACACACACAATGTCCCGGTCCAAGAGAGGAGATCAAGGCAATACTCACTAAATAAGCACAAGTACGCACACACAGACGAATGTAAGCGCACACACACACACTCAGTCCTTGTATTTCTTTTGCATGCCAAAAAACAATGGCGTATTTACACGGAAATGCAGTCATTAGGGGCGGGAGGCCGGTTGATTGCTCTGCAAATGTCACGCTCTCATTACCTTCCTCCCTCCATTCCCTCATATCCTCTCCTTCTCCCCGCCCTCCCTCCCTCCCTCCCTCCCTCCCTCCCACTCCTCCCTGTGCTCATCCATTTACAAAGCTTTTTAAATGGAGTGAGTCAGCATCCAGAAACAGACCCCAGTCCCCGCATCACCCTCGAATGTTCTGTGTGTGCGTGTGTTATTGTGTATGCGTGTGTGATTGTGGTTACAGTTTTGTGCGTTGGAATGTGTGTATGTGTGTGCGTGTGTCACTGGGTGTGAGTGGCCGTGTGCAATGACTATACGGAAAACGCAATAGGTGTGGCCTTGCAGACAGAAATATAATATAATTTATGTTTTGTGGTCGCATTGCCTTGATTTGTTTATTAAAAGCCTGTTTGTTGTGTCTGAGCATTGTGGATTACATCAAGGAAGACCTGTTTGTTTCTATATTTGCAGTGTCATAAAATGTACCAAAGACAGTTGTGTGTGTGTGTGTGTGTGTGTGTGTGTGTGTGTGTGTGTGTGTGTGTGTGTGTGTGTGTGTGTGTGTGTGTGTGTGTGTGTGTGTGTGTGTGTGTGTGTGTGTGTGTGTGTGTGTGTGTGTGTGTGATTAATTAACCCTTTTATTTTATTTTCGTTGTTGGTTCGTTGTTCAGTGCATTAAATGAGACGTTAGAGGTTCAATGAAAAATAAACTGTAGCCATAACAAAAGTACTTCCTCATTATTTCTCCTCGTCTTATCCTACCATCGCGCTTTAGTTTGAGGGGTGTTTCCGGTGCGCTGAGTGGAATATCCCATTTTTGTGTGGAGGTAGATCGGTCAATATTTTAAATATGCTTAAATGGTTTGATGGAAATATAAATACACACACAATAGTTTATACACTTAACTGTACGTGCCAAATCAACCAACAAATGTTTTTTTTTTTTGGTATCTTTTTTCTTATAACAGTAAATACAGGTGTTGAAGCTTACATTAAACCCATTTTACAATGTTATTTATAATTAATTTCAGTCAAATATGTTTACTTTATGACATTTCTCCAATGCTACTTCAAGTATTTAAGTATTGATGAGTTGTTTTTTCTAAGTCTTGAAAATCGTTTGATAATGTTGGAACTTTGCACACTTAAACATTAGTTCATTAACGCAATTCATATCTTCATCTCAATATTATAAAATGTTCTCGCTTATCCCACATTGTCCTCTTCTAGTGTATGTTGTCCACATAGCGTGCAGCCCCAGTCTGTGTGTGTGTGTGTGTGTGTGTGTGTGTGTGCGCGTGTGTATGTGTGTGTGCGTGTGTGTGTGTGTTTGTGTGAGTACTGCAGAGGATTTACAAGGTTTACAGTAACTGCAATGGCACATGCCAACAGCAGAGGGCGAAGTAGAGCATCGTTCCATCACTTCTGTCATCCTGTCTCCATGCAAAAGGGTTATTCATCCATGAGAACTTCACGAGATTATGTCATGAGTGACATCATGTGTGTTATGAGTGTTATCATGATGTCATGTGTGACATCATGGTCACAGTCACCATCTGCCTACTAAGAATCAGTTGATCTCAGCCTTGCTCAATGTTACCAAAGCATTGCAGTCTTTTGTTGACACCAATGTTTATCTAGAGACCTCTTATATCCCTGACTGATAACCCTGACAGACAGACAGACAGAGAGAGAAGAAACACAAATGAGCAGATTGGCCCGTCTGTTGCTCAGATTGGCCGCAAGTGGTGTCCCTCAATGTGTGTGTGTGTGTGTGTGTGTGTGTGTGTGTGTGTGTGTGTGTGTGTGTGTGTGTGTGTGTGTGTGTGTGTTTGTCTATGTGTGTGTGTGTGTGTGTGTGTGTGTGTGTGTGTGTGTGTGTGTGTGTGTGTGTGTGTGTGTGTGTGTGTGTGTGTGGTTGTGTGTGTAATAGCCTGCAGTCGATCCTTCTGTCACATAGACATTTTATAAATAATTCAGTATGGCCTAATACTTAGAATGTCCATAATAAGCCTAAAGTACACACAAACCCCCCCCCCACACACACACACACACACACACACACACACACACACACACACACACACACACACACACACACACACACACACACACACACACACACACACACACACACACACACACACACACACAGGTTGTATTGTGGGTAAAAAGAGAAACACCAGAGTGTAATAACATTAAGTGGGATTAAATTATGAAAATATCTGGAATTTTTGTGAGCTTTGTTTGCCAAATAAGACTCAAACTGTTTTCTTGTGAAATGGACATCTGTTAGCTGGTTCTTTATTTCACTTACACTGTTCCATTTAATCACTGAGTACACACGGAACCAAAAGTGGAACTGTGGCGCTCACCTTTCCCGATCTGAACAAACAGAAACATCACATGTGTATCTCTCTTCCTCCCTCTCACGCTCTTTCTGCATGTGATTCTGCAAGAATTTGACTCAGTAGAGCTACTCGTTCATTGCAGATTGATTGTGCTTGTGTTTGTGTGTGTGTGCAGGTGTGTGCTTGAATCTGTGTGTTCATTCAGGGTAGCAAAAAGGCCAAGTGAAGCATGTATTTATCTATACAAGGATACATATGAACGCGATGGAGATAGAACAAATACGGTCGGTTGAAACACTTGACGAGAGGAGCAATTACAGCTCATTAAGGGACACTGTTTCAATTCATGGTCTTGCGTTTGTGTTTGTGTGACGTAGAGTGAGTATGACTATAGAACTCAATGTAGAACCGAATCCCTGGGTGTGTGGTGCATAAGTGAAGGTACACAGAATCCACACATATCGTCCCTGATTTGCAAATATAGTCCCTTCTCTGCAAATCTTTGACCGTACAGAGTGACAGAAGGCGTGTGACACCTTCCAGGATGAGCATGTGTGGGCTTGTAACAGACTTTAAATCAAAGTATGATCTACTGATTCATCCTTAAACCCTGTTGAAAATCAACTTAGCTTTTGACTCTTAACAATTAATTTGTGCAATGTAGCCACTTGGACTGTCCAAACAACTAAACTAAAAAGAGATATCCCACACTGTAGTTGTACTATTTATATTTTGTCCAGTGCTATTAGGGGAACATGAGATAAGGGGGGGGGGGCCATTGGTAAATCACACTAGAGCCTAACTGACCGTATTTGTAGTTGCTACACCATCGCGCTGATAGTGTGACATTTATAATTCAATATTTACACTTTTACCGAAATCAATGTGAATACAGATATAGAATATGTAATTAAGGAGCAGATTGGGCTTTAGGGCATTTTCCCAAGGTTGCCCACGGGTTAGGGCACTGCAGACACCCGGGGATCAAACCCGGTAACCTTTGAGGTAACGCAGAGTCGAAAACCCAGCCTAGCCATTCAACATTCTGCCCTGGGAGACAATCATTGGCTCCCACATCTTCCCTTCTATGGCTCGTTAGCCGGAGGAAAGGAGCCGTGTGGACTTGTGACAGCTGAGCCGCTTTAGACTTACTAGAGTCGACAGCGACCGGTAATTATCCCAGCCAATCAAAACCTTCAGACCTGATCTACGGGCATGTGTCTGAGAATGTAGTTGAAAAAATCTCTGAAGCACTTCTTGTGCAGGACACACTCTGATGAAGCAGATTCAGGCGGCCGTTTTTTTGGAATATGTGGGGATTAAGGCTATTGAAAGACTATTGGTATGCAGCCGTCGTGTGTGTGCTCCGTACCTGGATGCCGTACAGCAGGTCTGTGTGGTAGTAGCGGTCATGGTGGGCGTTGGCAGCCGCCAGGGTCAGCAAGTAGTCGTTCCTGGCCTGGGTCGCCTTGGAGTTACAGTCACTCCTTTTGGCTTTCAACTGGGGAGCGAAGCAGGCAAAGAGACGGGGCTGCATGTGACACTGGTGGTCCCTCATTCAGTGTATCTGCGTGTTCTTTAAAGTGTGTGTGTGCGTCTGTTTGTGTTCATTTACCTTCACACTCGCTTTCTGTAAACTAATTCGCGACTGAAACAAACCCAACTTGGACCTGAAGAGAAAGGAACAACAAACAATCCTCATCCCTGGTTTTTGTAATCATGAAAATAAGAACGCATGTCGGTTTTTAAGCCTCCCAAAAGGCTCAAATGAATCAAGACTTAACTAATACATCATAGATGTTTGAGAGTGGAAAATATAGAGATCCCCAGACTCTGTGGACTGACACAACATTGAGTCAGTGAAGACAGACATCTTACTAACACCAATGCAATGTAATATTCACTGAGCAATGATGTACAATAAATCTACTGCACCTATGGACATGCACACATCCGTCGACTGAGTGAATGAATTGTTTGCAGGTGTATAAAGTGACCATTTTTCTTTTTCAAGAGAAAGCGGGGGTGGTTATGGCGGGCTTTCATATGAGTAATCATGCAAATAAGGAGATGGAGTCTCCATTAACGTAAATATGAGGAAGAATATGAAAACATAATGAAATTGCTGTAAATGTGTGAGTTTGACGATGTGTGTATGGAGGATTTCTGTGTGTGTGTGTGTGCTGTGTCAGTGACAATGATTAATGTCCCAACTCCACTCACTGATGAAAAAGATTTCACGAACACACACACACACACACACACACACACACACACACACACACACACACACACACACACACACACACACACACACACACACAAGGTAATACAGTAATTTCTTTGGGGTTGTGGCATTGTGATAGAAAAACACAGAGTTGACTGACCAATCAATATAGGTGTAAAACCGAGCCAAGAATTTAAATGTTTTACTGTCTCATTGACAACAGCTGCCTTAGGCCCAGTATCAAAAAGAAAAAAACATTGTGCAGTGTAACAAATTTTCCAATTGATGGCGGCCCTGAAGAAAATCTATATTTGTGTTTTGGTCTTTATTATGGCTCAATTATCTTTGCCCTGGAGGGGCACATTCAGACCGGCATAAGACTTTTGGGATTTTTCACCTTTTGTAAACCTTCCCGGGGTTAACAGCAGTCACAGTCACCACTTTTCTATCCATCGGTTAAGAGACCGGTGCGTACCTGCTACAAGTGAGCAGTAGCACGCTGATGTCAAATCCCAGAAGCCATAGTTCCACAATTCAACGTGGTAAAGCCACACACCCCAACTCGATCCCTCCACTCAACTACCTCAGCTGGACGGCTGGTAGGCCTACCGCCATCGCTAAGAGCTAGCAAAGGTCGATCAGCAAAGTCACAACTTTTCTCGGTTTTGGGACCTCAGTGGTGGAACGAGCTCCCTGACGTTCTCGGGACCGCAGAGTCGCTCACTATCTTCCGAAAAAGACTCAAGACTCACCTGTTCAGAGTCCCGCTCGACTCAGCATAGCCACCCTCCCGCTTCTGGCCACCATTGTACATTGTATTGCATTGTGTTGTATTGTATTATAGTACTTAACTGTGAAGCAACTGCAGTAGCTGCTATCATTGCTGTAACACGGGGAATTGGTTAGCCTAGCGATTGTTGTACTTGCACTTGGTTCTATGAACATCCTTACTGTACTGACAGCGATATATTGTTGCACTTCTCATGACAAATGTACTTATTGTAAGTCGCTTTGGATAAAAGCATCTGCTAAACGCCTTAAATGTAAATGTAAATGTAAATGTGTGTATATTTGGAATAAACCAAGTTAAAAAGTTGAATTCCCACAACGAGAATTCTGCAAATTTCATATTCTTAATAACCGTTTTTTCTTCCAATTCTACAAATCAGTCGTGTTGTTACTGTGGGGGACACCCGGTCGTTGCTCAAAGCCCAGTGGAAGAAGAAACTTGGGATTTCAAACAAAATAGTGCTGCAGTAACTGCTCAGGTTAGGAATTCGCCATTTTAACATAGTTTCTTTCAGAAATAAACACCAAAATAGATTAAGATGGTGGTGTATTAAGTTGAGTTGCAGAAGTAGTGCTTTGGCACCTGGGACTTTTCCTCAGTGTGCTAACGCTAACCGTTAGAAGGTACGTATGGGACGATCACTGAACCGACTAAATGAATGGCTCTTGTCTACCCCCGGAAAGGATCACAAAAGGCAGAGAAGCCCAAATCCTGAACTTACCCTTTAGGTCTATTTATATCCGAGAAAGGTTCTAGCAAGGAATCTCATCGGCCCCTTAGCTATGCCGTCTGGTCTTGATGTTACCCCACTCCGTCTCTCTCTCATTAGAAGCCAATGTATCTCTAACGTTACAAGAGATTCATGGATACAGTAATTGGCCGTTGGGATCCGACTGCAACCGCGGCAGTAGGCATCTGCGGATCGGCCTATTTTGGGTATTATAATATTTATGTGATTTGCAGGGAAGGGGGGTTAGTAAAAATCATTACATAATTTCTCACAATAAACTATTTATTTTAAAACATCCTAATTATTGAATCTAAGTTTGATATAGCATATCCTTTAATGCCGCCGCATTTATTTGAAGAATAAGATACGTGTTATATTATAGCATAGGTCTACGCCTATTTTATTCTTTATTTATGTTCACATGCAAATGCCTCTTTATTTTGCCCCTGAAATATTTCAGCTGGTCTTTGTATTGTTCAATAACGTTTTACATGAATAAAGAAAGCCTATAATGCAATAATAAAGTCAAAAATTTACTATGCATTTTGTTGTTTGGTACAATCATGAAAATGCATGACCAAATCAGGCAAATTCTCAGATTATCAACGTTAACAAAAGAACTAGGTTTCAACAGAACATACAATAGAGCAACGTGCAAAACTACTTCCTCAACTTGCTCTGACATCTCTATTAATCGTATAATAGCCTGATAGTTGCCTAATAGGCATACACTGAACTAATTTCATTGGCATAATATTTTGAAGAAAATAATTAATTTAGACTTTTTTATAGCCTTAGAAAAATGGGAAAATGGCCAGCGGGAGGGGTTAGCAAACATAATTTCATAATAGAGAGTTGGGAAACCGACGCAAGTGTAATCTCCGTCATCAAACACCAGTTTGAGTAGCGGTCGGGTGCAGCTACAGCAATAAGCGGATTAGGGTGAGAAACTATCTTAATTGCGCATCACTGATCTCAACCCCCCCACCACACACGAGAGCCAGCGATGGGGTACTCACTTGGCCTCTATGTCGGCCTTCTCCCGCACGGCGTGAGCCACCTGCTCACAGTCGTAGTACTTCTTCTTGGCCTTGGCCAGCTCCTTCGCTGACTCCTGCAGCTCTGCCTGTATGCCGTTCAGCTGCTCCATGGTCTGAGGGGGGGGGAAGGGAGGGAGCGATTAGAGGACTGCGGCTCTGATGTCGGCGACTGTGGTTTTTTGACCCTTTTGATAAATGATGTCAATATGGTTATTGATTTGGTCCATTAGAATTATTAACTGATGACCGAAGTCAGGAGTACATCACAATGGGTTTGGAGTCCCTTATTTTGCACTGTTGGCCAGATCAGGCTTGGCGTATAACTTGTATGTGGCTGCATCTGATTTCAGTTTTTAGGGATGAATCAAATGTATTTTTGTATCAAATCATATTTTGATTAATTGAGGAAAACAATCGAATGGAACAAAGAATGTCACAGACATTCAATTAACTCTGACCACATCCCAAGTCAACCTGTTTTTTCTTTGGGCCATGTCCTGTCTTTAAAAGATAGGGCAGGGAAGATGGGCAGGGAAGTGGGTTGAGGGAAAAGGAATGCCTTGTAGCAAATGACCACATGCCGGAATCAAACCGGAATCACTATGAGACGTATTTGCCTATGCGGGCGAGGATAACAGAGGATCAGCCACTGAGTCGTCCGCTCGGTCACCTCCTCCAAACCCTAGTTTGAATGGCACCCTTTACATGACGGCTTCCTGCTGGAGGATGGTGTGTCGCTGTGTGGGGAGGGAGATGTCGGAGGCACCAACCTTCTTGAGCTGCTGCTCCTTGTAGAGCCGCAGGGTCTTGGCCGGGTCCGAGACCTGACCCTTGTAGTTGTCGCAAACATTGAGTCTGGACTGGCTCACCTGCACCGTACCCTCCAAGTAGGACCTCCACACCACATACACATTCCTGCAGCCATGGGAGCGACAGAGATAGGGGGAGAGCAAGAGAGAGAGATCGGGAGAGAGATTCGGGGGGGGGGGGGAAGAGAGAGAGAGAGTGTGAGAGAGACCATTCGCGTTCAAACGCGTCCAAAATTCCACGCCACAATAATATTACAGGTTCCCGCAGTCATATCTCGTCATGCAATCATATGAAGAGGCTATGTACCCACATTGTTAGACACACACAGCAGGCAGAAGGAGACGGAGAGACAGACGGACAGATATAGGAAGGTAGAAGGAAACGTAGAGGGAGGGAAACAGAGCAAGAGAAACAGAGGAAAAACAGAGAAACAGATCGATTCTAAGTAAGAGAGAGGGCATGCGAGGGAACCCAACACAAGGGTACCTGTAGTCAGTTCTCTGATCATCAGGGTTGATTCCTGGCCAATCTCTCTTCAGGTACTGACTCGCCAACTTTTGCAGAGCCTGAGAAAAAGAAGAAAACCACATGTGAAACGTTTGCTGCGGTTACAACAACCACTTAAACAAAACCGTCCAGTTCACTTTCTCGCCTATTTGATTGGATGAAATAAACAGAAAAAAACCCGAATAGATTTCCACTCAGATAATCATCCACAGCAGTTAAAGACAATAGAAGTCAGCTTGGATGGGGGGGCCTGTTTCTGAGAACTTCATTAGCTCCAATATCCATGGAAATGGCCCAGAAGTGAGGTGACCATTATTGAATAGTGTGTGTGCGGACATTTTAGATTAGAATGACTCCGACGGTTATTTTCAGGGAAAGCCTTGACATGCAGGGGAGGTGCTGGAGAAGGAGGTGGTGGAAGGTTTACTTTAAAGTGTTGAGCATTTCTCGGGCCATTTTTACATTTAATGTTTGTGCCGAACTACGGTAACTCTATATGAAAAATACAGTTCAGCTCTCAAGGAAGATTTACAATCTTACTTGAGGTGATGCCATGAGGAAAAATAATCAGTTACCACACCAGCAGAATGTATCACTAATATCTGCATATTTGAAACCTCTTCACACTTATGTACCTTGCTTGTTTTGTGTTGTGTCTTTGTGTTGTAATTGAAAAAAGACAATACAAATATTTGTCAAACATCTACACTGCAGTGCTTAAGCTCTATAGTAAGCTCTATAGTAAGCTCTTAGCGATGGTGGTACCAGACGTCGAGCTGAGGTAGTTGAGTGGAGGGATCGAGCCTATAGTAAGCCAAAATTAGGGGATGAAAATAGTGTAGCCCACTGGCAGAACTAACCTAAGCCTCCTTCACTCGTAGTTCATGGTAAATGACTGGGATAACCTTTCAGGCACCGCTTTCCGGCAGTTCCATATAAATGTCATTAGGTCTTGAAACCGAATATCGATCCCTATTGCCATTCACACATGATCCAATGCAGGAAATGCTCCGGCACATTTACAGGACTGACTGCATGTGTGAGAGGGGCTCAACATCTACTGGGATGGGTCACTGTGTTAGAAGCACAAACAGCCAGTTGTGTATGCGTTTGCGTGCGTCTGTGTTGGTGTATGTATGCTTGTGAGTATGTATGTCTAAATCCTTTGCTGGAGTAAATACTCCGGACAGAGCACACGCATGTTTGTTTACATGGAACCTTAGGCTGCATCCGAATACCTAGTACATACTATTTCTGTCTAGTGTCTACTACTTGACCATACTACACTTGACTGTGTAGTACGGTCTACAGACATGCGTAGAACGCCGCCGAAACTCCACCGGATGTTTGGAGATGACGTATCTCCCCCCAGATGGCGGCAAAATGTACCTGTTTTCCGTCTTGTTATCGTTGCTATTAAATAAAAAAATGTCTCTTTCTACGCGAATGGCTCTTGAAATGGATATCTCTGCTAGAAGGCGTCGTCGTCGGTCATCTCGTAGAGCGACTTACCGGCAGGTTATGTTGTATATATGTGGACATTTGGTAAGTCATTTTTTTGGAATAATAATAATACATTTACAGTTATTTGTTACTCCGTGAAAAAGACGATTGAAGTTAATTTTTCCTTTTTTATTGAACACACACACACACACACACACACACACACACACACACACACACACACACACACACACACACACACACACACACACACACACACACACACACACACACACACACACAAATAAAAAGCCGCTGTTGGTGGTGTCGGGTCAGCCATCTCTTCTTCGTTTGTTACCAGACTCCGGTTGCATTGTGGGATAGCGTAGTGTGGTCCGTGGTTCACTTTGGCGGTAGTATGCATTCGGAAACGACTTCCGTACTACAGAATGCATACTAGAGTATTCGGACGCGCTAGATTTTTCGCATACTACAAAATGCATACTATATAGTATGCAAGTACGAGTATTCGGATGCAGCCTTAGTCTCCCATGATTCCAAACACGCCTCCGGGGCAACACATCCCCCCCCATAACTCTCTCTGTCCCCTCCACACATCCCCACCCTACAAAGTCTGCCGGTCTCTCCCCTGCCTCTCTCCATATCCCTCTCCTGTCCCTCCATCTCTCCCCTTTCTCTCTCCATATCCCTCTGTTGCTACTCCATCTCTTTGCTGCCTCTCTACATATCCCTCTCCTGTCCCTCCATCTCTCTCCTGCCTCTCTACATATCCCTCTCCTGTCCCTCCATCTCTTTGCTGTCTCTCTCCATATCCTTCTCCTGTCCCTCCATCTCTCTCCTGCCTCTCTACATATCCCTCACCTGTCCCTCCATCTCTCCCCTGCCTCTCTACATATCCCTCACCTGTCCCTCCATCTCTCCCCTGCCTCTCTACATATCCCTCACCTGTCCCTCCATCTCTCTCCTGCCTCTCTACATATCCCTCACCTGTCCCTCCATTTCTCTTCTGTCTCTCCATCTCTCTCAACCTACATCTCCTTCCTTTCACCATCCCCCATTCCTGCCTCTTTCAATCCCCCTCTCCTACCAATCTCCATCTCTCTCCTGTCTGTTTCCAGCTTAGTCTTTCCAAATTGAATATGCTTCTTCTCCTTGGCTGCTGCCGCGTGTCGTATCTCCCTCTCCCTCTCTCTCTCTAATCCACTTGCCATCCCCATTATCGTCACACACCAATCCCGTTGCATTCAATTCCACACGCTTTAATCTGTGTTAATGGGGAGCCCTTGATAAGCATCGTTCATGCCCTTTTCATTTTCTTCACCTCCTTCCCCACCTCCCTCATTATTGTTGTGAAACTTTCCCTCTGCTGTTGATGACTTCTGCACTTTTGTCGTGATTCTCCATACACAAACTGTACACTAAATAACATCTCTCATTATTTCCTTCTCAATGTCTCTGGAGCTCAAGGCTTGGCCTGTTAGTGAGGGTCTGGCACGAGCTGCACAGGCTTAGAGAGGGGGCCTCTGTAGCAGACTATGGTCCCCCCATTCCCAACAACATTATGTATGTTCACACACACAGACACACACACACACATCCCAGTACACATACAAACACACACAGACAAAAAAAAACGCACACAGAAATAAGATGGCACAAGCAAGTGGTGGATGTAGTGGAGGTTGTGGAAAAAATGGATACGGTGTAGTATCTCAATATTTTGCGTGCTAATATTGTATAGATACACGGATACCAGCTATAGGTTATTTAATTATTTCATTTATTCACTCACGAATATGTTGTCATTTTTGCCCAAGAATTGATCTTCTACTGCTAATACAAATGACTGGTAACATAATACATAAAAGTCTGTTGCTTTTTCACTATCCCCTGATGAGTGGGAGGGATACTGGGATTGACGAAAGTACGATTTACTCAAAAACAAAGAGAAAGGTTCGGGCTGGCCAGCATTTTTTTTTTGTAGAATATATCAGTTATAGGCTGTGATTTTATTTATAACATTATTGAAATCCCTATCAATCAGCATTGACCATGGATACGTCAGGGTCATTTTAAGCTACAAGCTGCGACTTTAATTATGGGGAGTACTGCAGTCACGGAATATGTCTTCCAACGACTTGTGTCGTAGCCCATGCATCTTGATACGTATACTATCGTGAGCTCCTTGCCAAAACCCAGCCCCTCAAACAAATGTGAAACGCATGACAACAAACAGTCAACTTCCCTCACTCTCTAGGGAAGGGTGGAGTTGGCGGGAATGTTTTTGGTCAAAGGGTGTGTGCACACGTGCGTGCGTGCGGGTGTGCATGCGTGCCTGTGCATGTACGCGTCTGCACATGCGCAAGCGGGAAGACCGACTGAGTGAAGGACAGCCCGTGACGGCCAGTGAGGCAGCCAGCCAGTGAGTGATCGGTAACAATCACCTGGCTCACTGATTGGCCAGCTGTGCTTTTCTACCTCCATCCTCTATAAACAACAGCAGCCTTTATATATTCACAGCTCCGTACTGTACCTGTGTTGCGAACATGCCCTACTGAGGCCGGAAGGAGATAAGATGACCCGTGTATAGGAGGTCAGATCATCAGGATTAGATCAGCCTACACAGCGGACCACTGTACAGAACGCCCAGTGGCACTCCCTTTTGGTTTCTCCCTTCTCCTTGAAGGGAAGGGATAAACCATGAGGTCAGATTCCTGAATCACAGAATAACAGAGTCTCTCCCCAATCCAAATATGGCTGAAGTGGATAAAGATCCCGCCCTGCACATTACTTAGGTCACCAGTTCTGGGCGACCATGGTTGGTGTGTGACATAGGCAGACTATGATGACAGAGCTAAATAAAGCATTATAACCTTTTCTTACTCTTCTAATCGGGGCTGCGCGATGAGGGAAACATGCGCTACGCAGTCACGTTGCATACTGCGATGTAGATATGACTTGTGATTTAGATAATTCATGGTTTAATAATTACAATAAAAAATCTGCACCACCATGGCACGTGTAAAGATACCATTTATCGCAGCTCAGGCATTCCATTGCAATGTATAATATGGTAATTTTATCGCTATGAAATGAAACTATGAAAATGTGATGCGGATCATGATTGGTTAGCACTACTTCTAATACCTAATCCCAATACTGGGCATGTGAGGATGAAAAAACTATCGACCAGTAAGAAGCACAAGCTGATTGTTTACTGTGTTAAGTGTTTTGTAATCAGTCCCCAAATATTGGCATTTGATTCCCTCCCTGAAGACGTGAAGCATGCCTCTCCCACTTTGCTTTGAAATCAGAACCGTTTGATAAGGATCTGTGTCTGTCTACTTTTGCCCGTGTGTCTGTCCGTGTGTCTGCTTGTTAGTCCGAGTTTCTCTTTGTGTTTGTTGATTTGTGTGGACTGTGAGTGGTTATTGGTTTGATCAGCCTCACCTGGCCCGAGTCAGACTGATTCAACGGTCTGACTCTGGGGAGATGGGTCGGGAGGTCAAACCTGCTCTTACTGCATCAATTCTACCAACTCCGCAATATATAATATAATCAGAAGAACCCTAAATCCACCTAGATGGCACGTGGTTCACTGCTACAGTCTCTCTCTCTCTCTCTCTCTCTCTCTCTCTCTCTCTCTCTCTCTCTCTCTCTCTCTCTCTCTCTCTCTCTCTCTCTCTCTCTCTCTCTCTCTCTCTCTCTCTCTCTCTCTCTCTCTCTCTCTCTCTCTCTCTCTCTCTCTCTCTCTCTCTCTCTCTCTCTCTCTCTCTCTCTCCTCAGTGCAGATGTCATCATACAACCACCTGGAAGGGAGGTTGCCATAGCAACCCCATGCCCTTTACTGTGTAGTCTAGGTGAGCCGGGGACCGCATGCTTTCTAAGCACACCAGTGTGAAGGCCTGCATGTGTGCAGAGATACAAAAACACACACATAGATATACAGCAGAACATGTGTGCACACATGTGTCAATCATGCATCCACAAACGGGCAGGCACACATCCTGTTTTTATGATTCCAGTGCCATAGTGGGTATTCAAACAGCAGGATATCCTGAGGTGACAAGGAGAGAATGAGTGAGTGTGTGTATGTGTGTGTGTGTGTGTGTGTGTGTGTGTGTGTGTGTGTGTTTGTGTGTGTGAGTGTGTGTGTGTGTGTGCTTGTGTGTATGTGTATGTGTATGTGTGCATACGCTTGAGAGTGTCTGCCGGTGCAGCAGTGATAGACAAGATGTTGGCTAATTGACATTCAGCGAGATAAAGTGGCCGTCTGAACCCACTCAGACTATTGTCTGCTGCGATCCTCCTCCTTTCTGTCTCTGACAAAACAAAAGCTTGTCGACTCAACCGCCAGGCAGAATGCCAGCGTCTGCTGCTACAAATATCCATACTGAACGTGATCCGTTGGTGCACCGACCGACCGAGCAGGAGGAGAGAAGAGGAAGAGGGAGGGAGCTTGTTTGGCTTCATAAATTTGGAGCCGTTTGTTGACCAGCCGCCTGGGGTTCACAGTGATCGGCGGAGAGGGGTTGAGACAGGGGGTGCATGGCTGGGTGTTGGACGATCAATCTCCATATCTCCGCCCACCGTTCGATCCTCTACCACTCTCTCTGCCAGCGAACGGAGCCCCGCCAAGGCACTCAGCGCAGTCACCTTGACGCCCTCCAGCTCGCTCCCTCTTGCTCCCTCTCTTTCTCTCTCTCTCTCTCTCCCTCCCTCCCTCCCTCCGTCTCTCTCCATCCAGCGTGGTGCATGCCGGGAGCAGAGGGTGTGAGGGAGTGTGTGGAGGAGTGGCGGAACATTTAATTTTCTACCTCCTTGAGATACGTGATTCTCTGCGTCAGGAAAGTTTTTTTTCCCCCTTGCATTCAATTGTGGTGTGATCAGTTTGTGGGGAAAAGTGAGACAGCACCGTTTTCAACCGGTGGTGGGATTCTTGTGGCTCCCGTTCTCGACGTGACAGTATAGCAGGTGTACACTTCAAACACGAGGATCCAAATAATACCCTCTGCACGAGCACAGGAAGCTGGATGGTGTGATATCAAGCGTGGTGATCTTGCAAATAAAAAAACCTATGCACGCGCAACAGGTAAAACTAAGCGACAGATGTCTTCGAGCGCGGGTTGGAAGCGCAGCTACAGGTGGATCAGTGTGACCGCCAACACGCCTCAGCAGGTCATCTATTGGCTGAGGAGACGTGGCCTACACTGGGGGGTTAGCGGACCGGGAGGCCTCTGTGTAGCTTCCAGAAAGCAATTTAACTGTCTACAGCCCCAGGATGGAACGGTTACAAACGATCCAGTATGCGATAAGGAGCCATGCGATGGGGTTTTAAACAGACCTCTGTGGAGAAGGTGACTGTGATACACAGTGCACCACAGCTCTGTTGAAAGACCAGCACCACTGAATTCTGGTTCCTGTCATGGTCTCACACTGGAGGAACTAACTACAGCTAATGGGCGACCGGCCTTGCTCTAGGGATCGATGATTTCTTGATTGATGGTTATCTAAACAGATTATTTTTAATTTTTCTCATCTGACACAATTAATATGGAGTTCTCCTTGAGTCCCATAGGGAGAGCCCACAGAGGAAGAACTGGAGGCCTGATGACTTGCTCTGTGCGGACTACAAGATGCTCTCAAATTGTCCAACATGCCGAATCAATTAATGGACTTGATAATCCATATGAACAAACATACTGTGCTCCTGTCATGGAAGAAACATGGATAATATTTAACATTTTCAGGGATCGATTTGTGTAAACTCTATGACATAGACATTGACCTTCTGTCCCTTGAGCAACAGAAGGCTTCTGACAGAGTGGATCATCATTCATGCTTTCCACTCTCATGGCTTTTCTGTTTTGTTTTAAGATCATGGATGGGAGTCACAGCTCCCTATTAAAGAACTGCTCATGCAGACATCCCCATTAAGACACAGGAAGATGTCAGGGTAGTGGAAGCCAGCCTGGGAGTGTATAAAAAGATCTCCTCAGCTAAGGTAAACGGGGTTAAGAGTGAGTTCCCAGACTGCGTCGAAATGTGTAACGGCAGAAGAGGTTTGAAATTCCTTTGGGGTTTTTTTTGGGCACAGGTTAATAAAACAAAACTGGAAGGCTGTAGAGAGGAACGTGTGTGTTCAGTTGTCTAATGTCTATGTCTAAATGGATGCTGCCACAGATTTTTCAAAGGGGAAGTGTGCCTACAGAACTCTGCTTGAGTGAGGTTTATTTAAGACCCAAACTTAGTTCACTGACATGGATGGCTAGATGGACAAATGGATAGAATTAAAGAAACAGATGAGGGAAGAGTGAAAAGAAAGTGACAGTGAGCACGGGGCTGAGCCTCTGGTCAACTGCAGCATGGGTGAGGAGAGATATGGGGGCTGGTAGGCAGGACTAAACTCTCTCTCTCTCTCTCTCTCTCTCTCTCTCTCTCTCTCTCTCTCTCTCTCTCTCTCTCTCTCTCTCTCTCTCTCTCTCTCTCTCTCTCTCTCTCTCTCTCTCTCTCTCTCTCTCTCTCTCTCTCTCTCTCTCTCTCTCTCTCTCTCTCTCTCTCTCTCTCTCTCTCTCTCTCTCTCTCTCGACAGGAGCACTTAAGGGACAAACACTAGCTGTGTGTGTGTTTGTGTGTGGGACAGTTTCTTGATTACATGCATCTGCAGTATGCGTTTGTCTGTGTGTGTGCATGTGAGTGTGTGCTTGTGCACAAGTTCTTCCTGTGCTCAGGGTGTGCACTAATGTACACTAATGTACAGTGTTCCGTTCCATCCGTGTGAGAGAAGGGCAGAAGGATTGAGGTCTGGAGCGAGCGGGGAGAGGAGAGAGAAGCCGGGAGAGAAAGGAGGGAGGCAATCTGCATTGCGGAGAATAAAAGGCAGACATGTATAGTCCAGACAGAGAAGAGGAGAGGAATTCAATACATCTCCATAAATCCATAACTTCATTTAAATGTGTTAGTTGCTGCACATAAACAATATTTTTGGAATAGCCTCGGCACTCCTTTGCATTGTAAGAAGGAAGAGGAAGTGAGAAGCGTTATGCAATACACAAATGTACTTGATATTGTGAAACTCTGTAAAGAAAGTCCCGTTAAATGGCAACACACACACACACACACACACACACACACACACACACACACACACACACACACACACACACACACACACACACACACACACACACACACACACACACACACACACACACACACACACACACACACACACACACAAACAAAGCTTACAGGGGTTCGTTTCTCAGAACTGCACTCACAAAAGCACAAAAGTGAAGACACAAACACAGACACACACAGAACATTCTGGCCTTTTTGGGCAGTCCAGTCGAGTGTGACCCCAGTGTACAACTATTCCAGAAATGTTGAGTATGGGAGGGGAATACAGCACACACACAATCACCATCACACAAACACACACACATACGCGCACACGCACAAATGCACATTGTCCTAAAGCCAGCTGTATCACAATAACAATGCGACGAGCTGGCGTTTGATTGACAGCTGCTTATTCCAGATGGCAATGGAAAGAAGATTTCAATCTTGGCTTCACTTCTCTGTTATCTTTGTGTCTCCCCAATAATGGTTGCATCTCTTGCTCTCTCATGCAAACTTGCCTCTTTTCCTTTTGCTTCTCTCTCTCTCTATCTCATGCCTAGGTCTCTTTCTGAAATGTATTTTACTCCATCAGCATCTTGCAATCAGTACAACTATTCATCTCTTACTTCTTCTATCCGATTCACAATCTTGTGTCCTCTATGGCTTTTCCGCCTTATTCAATCTCTCTTGTTCCGTTTTCTGTCTCCATCTCTCTCTTCCACTATCTCAGTGGGTACTCACTGTGTGCTGTCAGGTGAGCCCACTGTTCCGTTTTTTCTGAGTAAAACAGAAATCAGTGGAAAATTTAACACAAAAAAATAAATAATACCTTCTTCACCTTCACCAGTCATTCTTTTAATTCTCAGGGTATAATGCAATATTTTCAGAATTCTAATTCATTTTGACAAAATGTAGGGGGAGAAATGTTTTTTTTCTTTCATAATTGTATTCAGTAAATAAGGGATTCAGGTCTGCGTGTGGGAATGGCTCATCTCAGTAGTTTGCATGACAGCATCTCAATTGAACATGTGTGAGGTTTTCAGTATGGGATATGCGTTTAGTCTCAGTTTGGCTGTCAGATGTTATGTGACAGCAGAAGTGCATATGTATGCAAGGTAGGTTTAGATAATGTCCCTTACAGCACATCATATCCTACTTGTATATAAACAAAATCTATACACATGACTTTCTACTTGTATACATATACACATAGTATATGGCATGCCATCAAACACAAGCAAGAAACGAATAAACACACAGTTAAACATACAGACTGCACACAATAAACAATACACACGTGCATGCGCACGCGCACACTCAAGCACAGTGTACTGAGAGAATGGAGGGGACAGTAAACAAGGGCAATTTGTGTGAACAGCTGCACACAGCTGGGAGTGGCTCTGTGCATGAATGTGTTGACAAAAAAATGTTTTTAGAACAGAACTCATTGCAGTCACCCCTGCCACCACACACTCAGATTGTCTGTGTCTGTGTGTCTGTGTCTGTGTCTGTGTCTGTGTGTGTGTGTGTGTGTGTGTGTGTGTGTGTGTGTGTGTGTGTGTGTGTGTGTGTGTGTGTGTGTGTGTGTGTGTGTTTGCCAAGATTGACTATCTATTGGAATGTGCTTCAACTTAGGCTGGGTGCACAGCATGGTAATTGCAGCAGAGAGCTTTTCAGGAGTGCATGCGTGCATTTGCCTTCGTGTATCTTTACGTGTGTGCGGCCCTATGAAAGTGAGAGAAGGAGCACCTTTGCTGAGCTGCAGCACCAAGGAGTCTCCAGGGTGTGAGTGGTGTACAGTTTGGCTGACATCTGCTGCCACTGAACAGTGCGTCGCTCCAGTCTTCCCCCCAGCCTCAGCCTCTGCACGCTGTATACAACCCTCACCCATTTGGCCCACTGCTAGGGTTTTTTTAGACCATATTGCAAAAATCTATTCCCATTTGTAAAACTGGAAATATATGATCAATCCGCATTAATATATACGGTGTCAAATAAAAGTGGATGGTATTTAATTATCTTGATTGGAATAATCCTAAAAAATCTATTCCAAAATCGGTTTAAAATATATTGGATTGTTTCACCTTAGCAAGGTAACGAGAAGCTAGAAGTGATAAAGCTTAACCACCAGGGAGGTAAATGAACTCGGCAGGTGGCACAGCAGATGTAAATGCAGATGTAAATGCAAGTGGTTGGATTAGTTCACCTGTTTGTAGGCATCTCACAACCTCTTAAACCTGCTTTGGTTCCATTAGGTGGTAAAGGGCCAATTGCCTTTTTATGTGTCCTTTTTCAGCAGGGTAAAGGTTTGGGTATCCATTGCACATAACCCGTCTACAGCCTTGTAACTCAATCAGTACTGGTACTCATCCGGGTACATTTCTATTAAGTCTGATGTTACCTTTAAGCTAGCCAGTCTAATAAATGTGAAATGCAGTTGGCCACACACAGTCACAATCCTTTGCAGCAGTTGCCTCATTTCTGGTCAGCCCGCCAAATATCTTTGGCGCTGTTTATTATGGCAGCGAAATAGGGTAAGAATTGATTCAGAGCTTTAGTGAGCTCCACAATTATGTTCTTCTGTTAAGATGACCGCCCCTTCAGCTACTAGGCAACAGCGTTTAAATAACCCATCAATAATAAAATTGAATTTTTGATTGGTTATAACAAAGGACGGATCCATCACCACATGTTTTGGCGTCTCTTACCTGGGCATAGTCTCTCTCCAGCTGTCCTTTCTTCAGAGTGTAACTCCTAAAGAAAGGGAGACAGAGAGCAGTGAGAGCTTTAGGATTTGTAAACATACAAATCTTTTTCTTGCACAAGAAGAAAGGGCAAGTAAGGTGCATTCATGGTAAAGGCAGTGATGTAAAAACACGGTGAGGGAAGTGGGACGTTTCGTGCTAGCGGCCAGACCCTTTCGGCCAGACCCTTTTTAGCTCAGAATATATATGGGTTAATTAAAGTTAGGGATCACTTTAATATACAAGAGAGTGAGCTTGGCCACCACCACATGACACAAGAAGGCAGGAAGTCCTGCCGACGACTGTATTCAAAGAAATGCCGTAGATTGCAGTCCCCCGCCCTGCAGCTCAGCGTATCAGACAAACCCCAGCATCCGGGCAGCATAACCAGGTCTTATCTCAGCTCAGGAATGTCCCAAAGGGAAATATAGAAAGTATGGAAGGGGATAATTGTTGAGATCAAAGGACCAGACATGGCAAGTGGCTCCCATTTTGTTCTAAAGTAAATATAGCATCGGCTATTTCAACAGTTCGTTCACATTTGAGGCTTAAGAGATTGACAAAATGTCTATACATACGGTTGTATCAGTTTTCATATGGGCTAATACAGACCTGGACAATGTAGAGTGCCAAAGTCACATTCCTCATGCTGTCCCCCCAAAGAGAGAAAACATGTACATTAGTCCACGGCAAGAGGCAAATCATTTTTTGATCCCGTTTGATTTGTGCCATGAAATACACATATTGTGTTTTAGAATTTAATAGATCATTCTGAAAGTCAAGAAAGTCAGTTTGTCGTCAAACTATTGAAGAACAAGATGGAGTAAATATGACGCCTGTGTGATTTGTGGATGTAGTTAAACAAGCCACCGGTTTTGCTGGTTTTCTTGATGCCAAGCTGATAAAAGGCCCATGTAATGCGCTAAAAGAGTTATAAAACACAAAACAAAATGTCACTTTGTTGTTTGACGACAAACTGTAGCATGCAACATTTGAATTTACAAAAATCATATTTGTGTATCATTATAATGCATTTCATGGCACAATTCGAACAGGATCAAATAATGTACCGGTATTCGTCTCTCGCCGTTGACTATTTTTGCAGAAATAGGATCCCATGTGAGAGTGGAAGGGGCATGAATAAATACTCTATAGGGCTCCAGGGCTGGTCGTAATTGGACAATTTGGGAATCCCATCACCCACAGGCCTGCATTATCTCCAGAGAGTATACACACACTCCGCACATGCACAGTTAGCTCTCAAAATCGCCAACAGTGCTACAAGTGGTTGTCCAATGTCTTTCATGCATTTTTTATCGACTCAGAATTAATCACAGAGCTGTGGTCTACATCAATACCCTCTTATCCTTTATTTTATCTCACTGGATATGTATTATAAATATATATAAGAAAATGTTGCCATAAAAGGCGTGCTTGAGAAATTACTTGTTTCCTCAACAGCAAGTTGGTTTTCCTTCTCGGACCCCCATGCAAAAACTGAATATATTTAAGGATCGGAGACAGAACATAGGTCACGTGGGTTTGGTGACGTATAGGGTGTGAAAGGCAACAATGGCTTTTGTCTTCAACTCTATTTGATTTAATTTAAGCTATCAAGGCCATCAAAGTATACATCAGCAATCATCTGCGATGCAATTAACATTTTAATGAAAAACCTAAAGGCCAGCCTCCTGGTGCAAACAGTTATTCGGTCTATTGGTTGGTTTGGGATAACTTTTGCTTTACACAATGGAGATACTTTTCGATTGAACATTTTTGATAAAAGAAAATGTTGCTTGAACGTTGTATGTAACTTTCACCAATAATAAAAACTACTATCTTAAAATCTTTTGATTTGTGTGGGCTGCAACAACATACAAGCCAGATGAACATAGTAACGTAAAAATAAAAAAACCTTTGTTGTTGAACAGGAAGTGCTTTTCCGTGTTTGTTTGTTGTTGTATTCCTGCAGCCCACGGTGGTTAGAGGTTCCCTGGGCGTGAGAACTAGTGATGAAGAGGCTGAGGCCTGACATCTAAATATATCAAATGTGTGGCTCAGCAGAGGAGGTGGGAACAGCAGGGCATTAAAAATAAATAGAGGCCCTCTCAAGCTATACACAGACAGCGTAATTACGTCAAACCCCTCCTTGCTAATTACAGCTCCAATGCAAAGAGGAAGCCCCTTTTATTGTGAACATATTCTGGAGCCCACACTGGCATGGGTGATGGAGCCTCATGTATATCAGGGTATGTTTGTTAAAGGGGACATATTATACCACCAGGTGTGAGATTGATTAGCCTTACAAGCCGTTTCGAAAAATCTGCCCCATATGACATCACTAGTGGGCGTGTCCACCTAGATCTGTGCTTGATAGATGAGCAACGTTTACTTCAGTCCACTGGGTTGGCTGGTAGACTGATCTATCCAGCACAGATCTAGGTGGACACGCCCACTAGTGATGTCGTATGGGGCAGATTTTCGAGACGGCTTGTAAGGCTAATCACACTCACACCTGGTGGTATAATATGTCCCCTTTCATGTACGCTAATGTATTTAATTATCACGTCAAATCCCGGATAAACAGGTGGGCAGCAGAATGGCAGAGTGTCTGCAGTCCTTTTCACTGCAGTGTTTCCCATACATAGACCATTGTGTGGCGCGGCGCCACAGAATCAACATCGAGCGCCACGAATTGATTATATATTTTTTTTATTGTATTTTTTTTTTTCAATAACGCGATTTGGAAATCTAAAAATCGTTCCGTCCATTCATCTCTGCATAGCACTCGTTCTCCCTGTCATTCACACACACACGGAGCGAGAGCGACGATGCTAACACATGAACCCACCGATGTCACCCGTCGCTTAGCAACCGGACACGCTGGGGTTGATAAGTTACCGGACTACTGTAACTACTACGGAGTGATAATAACAAAGACGTGAATCAGGCAATAAATCCAATTTCCTTGACAGCGGTAATGTTCGGTGTGCATTAAAGTACAGACGGAGTGGACCAATTGCGAACTACTGCAGCTGCTCCAAGTTAAACCCCAAACTAATCGGAAGTATTTATAGCGGAATACACCACCTATTCTATTCCGCATCGAATTGTATTCCGAACCGATTGCGGCGTATATATATGATACTTTTCTATTCCGATTGAGCTGTTTTTCCACATCTATGCGAATCAGATGTGTCCGCATGTAAACGCGGAGTTACATGCACACTCACTGACGGCCGCGCCGCCATGCTGCGCCTGCGCCGCCGTGCCGTGCTGCGCCGCCATGCTGCGCCTGCGCTACCACCCCCCCCCCCCCCCCCCACCCCCCCGCGCACCACACATTGGTCCTTGGTCTGTGGGAAACACTGCACTGTGAAGGGTTGCAGCGTGTGCTGGGCACATACTTCAGCAGTCGGTTGAAATTTGAGTCCTCCCCTCAAGTGGGCTCCCCCAACATCTCCCCCTCAGCTCAACGATCTGAACCCAACATGCTTCACTGAGCGCTCAGGCCTTGTTGGCACAGAAGGCAGAGTGTCCGTCTCGTAAGCTGAAGGTTGTGAGTTTGAGCCTCACACCAAGCATTTCTTTTAATATACATAAGTAGCATTTTGTGTAGAAAATGGAAACTAAAGCACAAACATGCATTGTATACTTGACTCTGAAATTACACTCAATGAAATTACTTTGGACTCAAGCCATGAAATATGTTAATGAAGATGTTTGAACATGAAATAAATATTGTCTATTTTCATGTGAAATTAGGTATATATTGTCTCACACAAATATCTTGAAGTTAAGCTAAAATATATTGTCATACACAATATTCAACATATTTTACATAGTATGGAGTAGGGATGCAACCAGTGGCCGTTTCTTAACAAGCAATTACATGCCTTGTCCTAAACGGGGTATATGTCTAATTGTATCTTTATTGAGGGTCAGGTCAATTTAAAGAGGAATTTGCAGGGGAAAAAAAGTCAATTTTAAATATAATAAATCATATAAATCATCACCTTACCCAAAAAACAATAATGTATTTTGGGTCAGGTGATCGCGCCTTTTTAAGATGATGGTCACAGATCACGTGTCAGGAGCAAACAATCGTTGACAATGGGCTGACCCGTGCATCCCTAGTATGAAGGATCATAAAAAGTATTAGTAGAAAAATTTAGTTTGTATGAAAAAGACAAATCAAATTAACCAATAAACAGCCAGGCTGGGTTCACTCACAGATTAATGGTGATTAGCATTAGCCTCGATTTTGTGTTCTTAAATCACAACAGCAGCTTTGGAAAAGGCTCTGCTGGGATTCGAACCCAGGATCTCCTGTTTACTAGACAGGCGCTTTAACCATCTAAGCCACAGCGCCTCCTATGTTACCCAGAAGGATATCACCTTTCAGCCAGGAGGATAGGCCTTCAGGCTTTGCTTCAAAGTTCAAACCTGGCCTAGGGATATTACACCATAATCTCACAGTAGGTACAACAAACAGGTTAGCCCAAAGATAAGCAATTAACAGACAAAGTTAATTGTGTACGATATTATATTTTATGTATATTTTGTTGAAAAAGTTCTGCTTGGATCAAGCCCATGATGTGCCTTTCAATTTCACAGGCATTTTAACCAACCAGGCCAGAGCCCGTCCTGGCTCACCAAAGTGCAACCAGAGTTCATAATCCAAGCCATAATATTTTACTCAAAGTCTCCCATCAAACTACAGAAAATGATATATCCCAAGAACATGCCCATGCCCTTTTTGGAAGATCTCTAGCTCAAATGACGAATGATGAAAAGGATAAATCTAAAGAAATCGGAATATAAATATACCCAGCTTGACTGTAATCATCCTAAACCTGGGAAGGTTTCTACCAAGTATGCCGGTCTTACCCTGCATGTACGGTTACTTTGAATGGTCGTAAAACACAATCACTGAGTGAGTAATCTCTCAAGGAGCCAAAACAAGTAGGTTTTGGCTCGATGCAAGAGAAGGCATATTCATCTGTAAACGTATTAGCCTCCCTTCGTGGGGGAAAACATTGGATAACTTAAAATACAAAAACTGATGTGGGAGATCCAAAGGTTAACTGTGGTTGAAACCCAACCTGGAGGAAGAGGGGCATTTCTAGGTTCGCAAAGACAGCAAACACACAACAGTTCCACTGTGAATCCGCCCGATTGCTGCTTTTTATTCTTGCTAAAAACATGTTTTAAAAAACATGTTCAAACATGATGACCAGGAAACATCTGATATAATGAATGCTATACTGCCTGTGTTCTTTCATTATTTCAGGATTTCTCCATTTCTTTCTATTCACATAAAATATTCTACATGTACAAGAATGCACACTCCACAGCCCGACAAATAGATACATACTCTAGAGGTGTTAAGTGAAAAGCTTGTCTCAAAGCTTGTCTCAAACAACCCAGTCTGTAATTATAGGTTCATAAAAAAATGCATGTGTGATTTAGTCAAAAATGTATATTCATCTGCTTTGAACAGCAGGGATTACAGCTGTGGGCACCAGTCATCAGAAGTCTGAAGATTTCGATATTTGAGATAGGCCTCGTAAGTGTGCGATGGATGGTAGAGGAGAATCAGGCCCGTGGGCAGGTTGGCAAAGGGGAAACAAGCGTGTTCACACCTTTCCACTGCAGGGTTGACACACACACACACACACACACACACACACACACACACACACACACACACACACACACACACACACACACACACACACACACACACACACACACACACACACACACACACACACACACACACACACACACACACACACACACACACAGACACACACACACACGTGTGGCTCAAGAAGCCCGAACTACCAAATTAATGAAATGATAGGTGTGCAGAACATGGTGAATCAGCCAAAAATTGCCTTTCCAGGCCTATTTCTCTGCACACTGCATATGAACTATGAAATGTGACAACACATATGACATGAGCGCTTGTGTAAGAAACAGAAATGTGTGGATCACACATTGAAAACTGTGAAGAGGAAAACAATATAAGCTACACAGGAATAAACAACGGACCAATAGTGGGAGAAAGAAGCAGGAGAGGAAAAGTGAAGGACAGAAGGAGATGGAAAAAGAAAGGAGGAAGCCAGAATGGTGTGGTCATGTTTTCGTGGCGACACATGGCAAACAAAGTGTGTTCTCACCATCTCCTCACCAACAAGGGAAGGAGTCACGCGTCATAACTATTGCAGCCTTACCTCCACCCTTCCAAGTGTGCACACCATTATCATGTGCACTGCATAACCAATAATGTTACCTGAACTTAGAGTTCAGCACATAATCTTGAATTTAACGTTTTATTTGGCCTGAACCAAATATTAACTTTAAATTACCTTATTTGGCCTGAACCGACCAGACATGGCCTTTGTGTTGGCAGGTCTGGGGTTGGTCAAAAGAAAGCTGCCTTAATAACACAACAAGGGAAACCTAAACGGAAGTTGCCACAATATTCTAGGAAGTGCCTGCTCTGGTCAGTATTACTGATTACATACTGCTGATAGTGATATTGTATCAACATATTCCGCCTCACAAATTAAGCAAAGCCAATACTGTTGGACATTTCTTCGAACAAATATGAGATTGCGCTCATATTCTGAGAGGATAGATGGAAAGACAAAAAGCAAATTGCTCAGTTGAAAAAATAAAGTGGCACAGATTCAGGGTGAGTATTTATGAGGTTTCTTTCATGGGCTTAATTTACAACCTTCATAAGACAAGCATCAGACTGTCAGCCCACTAGGAGGAAATCCTAAGTGCTCTTCTTCCAGCCGTCGATCAACGGTCATGACAATCTAAGACCACACGACCACATCTAACCTTACAATCTCATTTTATCCTCCTTGATATCAAAAAGGAGACCTGGTCCCCACCTTTAGGGAGAGAGATAGAGTTTATATGTGTTGAAGGAGAGAGGGTGTGTGCCCAAAGTGAACGGTTGTCAGGGCAGACAAGGATTTAACTGGATTGAGGACGTTAAGTTGACTCCCTCTCTCTGACTCCCTGCTGTTCTCTCTCTCCCTCCCTCTCGGGATAAAGCTCACTGCCCCCCTTTCTTTCTGAGTTTTCTTTGCCATCATGCTATATGGCTATAGAGTGTGCCAGCCAACCGGTAGGCCCAGAGAGCCACATTTACATTTGGTTAGAATATATATAGTTCTGTTTGTGTAAGTGTGTGTGTGTCTTGGATTCAAGAGTAAAAATTGACTGTAGGCTTGCCCCCCCCCCCCCTATGAACTGAAATATTAATACTTGCTTCACAGTTTAACTAAGATCGGAGGAGTTAAGGTAATTGACAGCGGCAAGATTGAACTTTATCATGCCTTGTTTTATTAAGCTAATGGAACCAGAACAAGTGGCCCAGCGCAGCGCTGGGACAAATTGGTTTCAATGAAGCTGCTGTCCCTGTTATAATCCACTGTGAGGATACTGGGCAGATACTGGGTGGACGGAATGGAAGAGTATTGTCTTTAGTTGTAATCCCAATTGAAGAGACACAATTTCATGGTAATACAAAATGGACAATTCTGTAGTAGTAAGCAAGTAATTCAGTGTCACATCTGTTGAGATATATTTCACTTTCCTTTCTGTAGAAAAGAAAACATTGTCTTAAGCAATGTGCGATGCATAGACATCTGGAAACGACCATTCCCCTGTAAATGCATAAAAAGATGGTTGTGTTCACAATCCATTGACAATGTGGTTAAACGCGTCTCCCTTCCAATTTGGTTTTGAGTCATGAGATCTTCCGTTGCATCTTGTATGTGTTCACACCTGTATTCATAGCAGTTTGGTTTGAATTCACTAAAGACACCAGTTTTGGTCCCATCATGTCTGTGCCAGAGCCAGAGACAAGTCAAGCCAGACATATGCTTTCGCCTCTCAGCAAAAAGTGCACCCAACACTGAAGTTGGCTGCACTTCCCCCAACCCTTGATCATGTTGTTCGGTTGATGTATTGAAATTAACCAAACTGGGAAGTTCCCATGATGGTTCATTCCAATGCATCAACATCAATATGTAATAATACAGTATGAAAGACTGAAAGCCAATACATATGCAACAGGCATACTGCTTTTCCCCCCAAGTGTACGTAAAACAGACAAATCCTTTTTTCAGAATCATTTGTTTCAGAATAAAGACTGAATGATTCTGTGCATTGTAAATAGACAGGACAGAGAGAACCGAAAGAGCAACAATTATAAATTGATACATGGAGAAGGAAGGTGAGGAATAGAGAACTGAGCATTAGAAGCATACTGTCATAAATAATCAACACTGGGACAGCAAGGGAATAAAGAAACACGTTTTCCCCCAATGCCAAAAACAGGAAACCGCCAGATATTCATTGGACAGCACAAAGAAAAATGCACTCAAACACACGTCTGTGCACACACACACACACACACACACACACACACACACACACACACACACACACACACACACACACACACACACACACACACACACACACACACACACACACACACACGCAATACAAAGGGGAATGAAGAATAAAAACCTTACTGATTAAAATAAAGCAACATGATGAAAGTGACACAAAAAATGAAAAGAAAGGAAAGAAAGCAAAAGAGAGACAGAGACAGAGACAGAGACAGAGAGAAAGAGCAGGAAGAAGACAGCAGGAAATTCCTTCGTTGTTTCCCCGGTCTTGTGTGCTTAAGTAAACTGGAATGAGAATACTCCTCTCTTCCCCGCTGCCTCCCTCCATACACCCCTGAAATCTCAACAAAACTAAACTATGACTGTCGACAGAAGTCTGTGTGTGTGTGTGTGTGTGTGTGTGTGTGTGTGTGTGTGTGTGTGTGTGTGTGTGTGTGTGTGTGTGTGTGTGTGTGTGTGTGTGTGTGTGTGTGTGTGTGTGTGTGTGTGTGTGTGTGTGTGTGTGTGTGTCTGTGTGTGTGTGGTGGAGTAATAACAATAACATTGTAATAATTGTAATAAACCTAATGGTCAGTCATCACCAGTAGATGGCCAAATTAAGTTACACTTTCCTCCTTCATGTCTTCGTTGTTGATAATTGGGCAGTGTGGGTATGTGAGTGTTATTTGCGACAGACAAGGAGAGATGGGTAACAGGATACTGGGATGAGATTCAGAAAAGTTAATTAGTAAAGTAAACCTGCATGTTCTTGCTGGGTGTGTGTGTGTGTGTGTGTGTGTGTGTGTGTGTGTGTGTGTGTGTGTGTGTGTGTGTGTGTGTGTGTGTGTGTGTGTGTGTGTGTGTGTGTGTGTGTGTGTGTGTGTGTTTTGTTCTTATATACAGTATATATATGTTTTTCTCTGTGCCTGTATGTTTCTCAGTGTGTGTGTGTTGGTGACTCTTGTACCTCATATCATCGAGCAGGTCGCACTCTGTCTGGTGTTTGAAGTGCAGCCTGGTCATCTGGTCTGTGTGCGTGTTCTTCAACTCCTGCGTCACTTTGACCTGAACAACACAACACAAAGTGGTTAAAGCCCCCTCGTCCTTTTCATTAAGTCTTCATTCTCAAAGTTTTTACAATTTAGATGTTTAGTCATAGTGAGTTACAGTGACTTTGTTCAAAACCCATATCATGAGGAAGCCCGTAGGGGTCATCTTGCTTGATAACGCCTACAAGTAGACTGAAGTCATTGGGGTTCAAACCTAGAAACTGGGGTCAGCTGGACAAGTTTGCACCGGAGCATCTTTAGTGTGTGTGATTAGGAATTAAAGAAAAGCTGATCGGGACACATTCTCAGCAGATCCATGACTGTTATGATCTTCTGGGTGGTTCCCTCCATTTTTACATAATCAAACGTTGTCTTTCTATTGGCATTGAAGGTTTTGTCTCTGTATAGTGATTACATTGTTTTAGACTCCTGTAATCAAAAATACAAAAGGCTTTTTTTATTCAGTCAATACTGCCAAAACCGATACTTAATATGCCATGAGAATGGATGACACTTGGCAAACTGTGCAGTTTCCAGACTAAATATGTTTTTTTTAACACACAAGTTTCAAGTAAAATACATTGCTCAGCTTTCTGACAAGGACACAGGATAACAGTCAGACCAGAACATTTTCTGTCCATGTTTTTCGGTTCTTAGTTTGTTGGCTAAGAAGCTGATGGTGTAAGGTTTCAGGGGCCGATTGATCTTTATGATGATGTGCACAGTAGCCGTATGAACAAACAACGTGCACACACCTGCACGTAATACACAACAACACACAAGCTGAGAGTCACTGGGAAGGTCATTGTTAATTGTCGGGAGAATTCCATTGGCTATTCACAGGCTATTCACTACAACAGTGGGAAATTCATGACGGTTCTAGAAAAAACAAAACACATTACACATACAAACACCCACCCACACAGCTACATAAATTAGCACAAATATAACCCCACATACTGTGTCAGTTAGGCCTACACTCCCAGGAGACATTACACGCTGGCAAACACACACACACACACACACACACACACACACACACACACACACACACACACACACACACAATCACACACACACACTTCCTTTATTTCCTTTGCTTTTGAAGATAAGTATGGGGTGGTTCATAACATCATTAAGACTTAAATTACTACTTGGTATTTTGTCTCCTTCAGAGGAAAACTACAGGTGGAGGGGGGGGGGCCGGCACATGAGAGAATTGGTCAAGCAAAATAAAAAAGAAGAGAGGAAGAGTGAGTGAGAAAGAAAAAAGTGGGAAGTGATGGAGTTAAACAGACTGATTGAAGCAAACAAGGTTAAAACGAAACAGAAAGACTGGGTTCTCACTTCTCAGACAGAGTGAGTAAGGATTATTTTATAGAAAGGTGTTGAAGTTAGAAGCAAACAAGGTTTAAACATGAATCACTGATATTCATGTATAATGAAGCATTATGTAATACATTAACATATGACACAACAGAATATGTAACTACACACAGTGTTGAAATGAACATGAGTCAATAAACATAGATATAAGGTGGGGGTAAGGGTTAGGGGGCGTGCATGTGTGTTGACACATTAATAATTCAGTCTGTCACACTCAAATAAGAAAAAAGGAAAGAAAATAGGATGTGCATGTCTGCCTGTGTGTGTGTGCGCGTGTGTGTGTGTGTGTGTGTGTGTGTGTGTGTGTGTGTGTGTGTGTGTGTGTGTGTGTGTGTGTGTGTGTGTGTGTGTGTGTGTGTGTGTGTGTGTGTGTGTGTGTGTGTGTGTGTGTGTGTGTGTGTGTGTGTGTGTGTGTGGTCCATGCAGACTCACACACGCATGATGTGTCACGCTTTGGGTTATTCAGTTTGCAAAATCTAGAGGCACCAGTGGGACTAACTCCTAATTAACAGAAAGCCCAGCAGAGGTGCCACACAAGGGTAATTAGTTATCCTGCATGGATCTATCAAACACAAAATAACATGCATTCGGGTAACAACTGAACTATATTAAGATTGTCACTTTTTGTTTTGTTCTTATCAAGCAACGCCACCTCAATATACACAGGGCCTAGATCAAATACGATTAGATATTTAGTTGTCTGGGGGGAGAGGGGGTGTTTGCACGACCGTATGTACATTTCACCGACGAGCATCGCTATGACATTAGCGTTCACGTTATTCTGAGGCTACTGTCTTAAAGCGTTGTTTTCGATTATGTGGATTTTTGCATTGAGGATATGTCTTATCATAGGTCACCTTTTGTTGAGTAATTTATTTGCACTGCTGTTGCGCTGTGGCTGGAAATGTAATGGGACGACAATCACAGCATCTTCTGGGTATTGACTGGCATGTCGTGGCTAAAATAGCTTCAGTAAATCATCCGTGATATTCGTGGATGATTTGAGTCAAAACGCTTTTGATTGTATGCACATGCATGTGCCGTTTTGACTACTACGTTAACTCAGCATAGCTAGCGAATTTGGCTAACATTAGCTAGAAAGGGATATTATCTTTGGCTCTCAGAGCAACAGCAGCATCACATTTAGGCTGAAACACGTCAAATACTACTACTACTACTACTACTACTGAAACACGTCTGCACGGTTAGCGAGAAACACTGGAAAAACCTCACCTTCCTCGGCGGTGGTTGCATTTTGGAGTATTGACATGAATGGTATTGCCCCTGCGAAATGTGTTATAATTCCAAATAAATCCAGCTTGGATCCAGTGTTTGTTGCTATAAAACCCCCCAATATAAGGGAGGAGAATAGGAAGTCAGATTTTTACACCAGCGTCCATGATCGGTGATAGATGGGTTTTTTAAGACCAAAAACTGAAGCTATCACGGTAGACTAATCACACTCTGCTTAGTTGCCTCTACAGCCAGAGGACTGTGTTCCACTGTACCGTGTTGTGAAGCTGGGTGACAGAATCGCGGAGAAGAAAAGGCAAAGGATATGGGTAAATTAACGGGGAAGCCCACGTCAGCTCAGCTCAACAGCACCACGCTGTGGTGATGGACGAAATAACCTCCGGCTTCCCTTCAAAACGGAACAGATTATCTTTGTTTGCATCTGGTGTCCCATGGTGTCATCATAACTCGAACCAAAATCATTATCGTGTTTGAGTAACTCGTTTTGACATCAAAATTACGAAGCAAGGGGATGCAGTGATCCTTGTTTGGTGTGAATGGTTTTCTTTGTTGATTCATAAAGACGATTGACAGGAGACTGGGATCCGCAGACCTGCATAGCAACAAGAAACCGCAGTCGATCACTGATAAATCGCTCGATGTATCCAGACAATCCCCGCTTCTTTGGTAGTTTGAGTTGACAGTGGGTCGAAACTATTTTCAGTACTCAGCTCAAACATTACATTTGTATGTAACACATCTCTTCATTCATTTCAGTATTTTTTTTAATCGAGAGTATAGGTGGGAAGGTGCTTCGAACGTTAACAAGTAGGCCGAAATGAAAGCCCACTTAAATTACATCACATGGAGTCGCTCAGCAAGGGTTACAATTAAAAAGGATAGTAAAATATTCACAATGGAAGTTTAACCCACCTATTAAAAAATTGCTGTATTTAAGAACTTAGTGCCTGATGCCTCCATCCCTGCAACCAAACATATGGGACTACAGTTGTGAGTACCAAATGTGTTCGGCTGCCAGGGGACTCTCTAAATCGACGCCACTTCGACCTGGGCGGGACTTTACGTCCTACGTCACTCGCTATGGGTGTGCATGTGTGCGCGTAGCAGTCACTCGCGATGGGTGTGCATGTGAGAAAGGTTTTGGCTTTTAGTGTCTATGGGTTGGTAATAACGGTTCTGATGATTTTTCTGATGGAAAAGTGGTCTTTTATTTCCATAATCTTTGTTCAGTGAACGCATAAACCCGTTTGTTAGTTAGCAGTTAAACAAAATGCGATCTCTTTGTTTACAGTTACCAACGACCAACGTTTAAAGACTGATGATTGGGGGTTCGATTCCCTAGTGATGCAAGGTTTTTTCTTTCATTTTGGACTGCACACACATCGCGAGTGAAGGATACTCGCACAATGTACACACATCACTGTCTTTACAATTTCTAGGCAACCGAAGTTTGAAGATTGTCAAGTGGTTAACTCTTGAACTAAGACCTGATGGGTTAGTGGTCAGAGAACAACTCATTGACGCGAGGAGAAGGGGTTCGATTCCTTAATGAAGCTAGCTTTTTTCTTTCATATTGGACTGGATGTTTGTATGCCATTTTGCGTAACTTGTAGTTTATGATGAAGAAATGTTACTGGAGTTAATGTTAGGGTAACGGTAAGGGTA
Organism: Gadus macrocephalus; assembly: GCF_031168955.1. Classification (NCBI taxonomy): domain Eukaryota; kingdom Metazoa; phylum Chordata; class Actinopteri; order Gadiformes; family Gadidae; genus Gadus; species Gadus macrocephalus. Next base: position 13,639,681 of record NC_082397.1, read on the forward strand.
AGACACAAAGTGTTTTTGCAACACAATATTTCTTACAATAACAAAGTTCAAAGTTTTGATGACTCCAGTAGGAAACTTAAGATACCTAGAGAAATGCCTGAGTGCTCACAAAACATCAACAAGTCAGCAGTGTGGTACAGGGTGATCATTTCTGATATACAGTACAAAAGCTGAAACTATTAGCCAGGAGTGGGAAAGATGCAGACGCAGACGTGGGAAGCAATAAGACACACCAACACACAGTTGCCTGTTGCAAAGTGGTTCAGAGTTTAATAGAAATAGTTAGGGTTAGCTGGTATGGCGTTATCTGGTATGGCTACTCTAATGTTAGCTTAGTTCGTGTTGTTTCGTCACGTCATTTGTAGAAATATAGCCTATCATCACAGACTGTAGGAATGTCACCCACCCTCCATCGCGTACGACACTGACGCTCGAGTTCGTGCACAGATCCCTGAGACAAACGGCTACGCGCACACATGCACACCCATAGCGAGTGACGTAGGACGTAAAGTCCCGCCCAGGTCGAAGTGGCGTCGATTTAGAGAGTCCCCGGCTGCCAGATCGGTTCGGGGTCCTCCGCTTACTGATGACGCATCGACACAAGCCAACGGCAAAACCCGGAAGTGTTGTTTATATAGACGGGTTTCTTGTGTACAAACAATACTATGTGCGCGCGCAGCCAGGGGGCAAAAGCCTGCTTCGGAGTGAACTGATATCAATGTAGATGCCGTATTGCTTGTAAGTTCTCCCTGACACAGTTGCAATAAAATGTCATTTTACTGAAAAATCGCTTTGTTTTTCATTGCATCACAAATCATAAAAACACTTACTGAAATGTCCGTGAATTTCACTCAACTTACCAGGTTTTGACGGTTGTTTTAGATGTTTCCAATATCAGCAGCACGATCGTTGTAACTGTCATCATTAAAAGGTTTCTGTAATTTAATTATTATTTTCATATTATAAGACATAAGGAAATTCATTTTTGTTTATATTAGTAATTCAATAATTGTGTTCGTTATTGGGGTTTAAAATTGTATTCAAATAGTTTGTTGAATGATGTCACTTGTAAGGCTGATGTTTTAGACTAATGACTAACTGATGTTTCAGTTAGTCAGTTAGAGATGCGGCATGAGAGAAGGTGAACAGCTTGTGATACGCATCGCCGAAAAGAATCTAGTTTCAAAGTCCCTGTAAATAGCATGCAGCCAACGAGGTATGTTTTTTGTTGTTTCCCTGTATTTTGTTTTGCTTGTTTGGCTCTTTGTGTGCCGTGTAATTTATGATTTTATGTAAAGCTTATGCCGTGATTTCTGTTGTACTGTGTATGTATTCATCTATAGTTTTCACGGTGGAGTTGGAGTAAAAGGCTACAATAAAACCCGTCAAAGGAAACCATTGGTGTCTACCGAATGCTGTTAGAGGGAATTACAGTGAAAACTCGGACTGTTCATCGACGCGAGTGGCAGTTCAACGAAGGAGCGCAAGAAAAGGATACGGAGCCGCGATCAACGGACATCTCTAACTGACAGATGAGGACCGTTAAGGCACACGGAGCCGCGATCAACGGACATCTCTAACTGACAGATGAGGACCGTTAAGGCACACGGAGCCGCGATCAACGGACATCTCTAACTGACAGATGAGTGACAAGCACGCGCTGTTCACATGCGCAGAGGAAAGAAGAGATACGCAGATATAAAAGAGCTAAATCTTCAATGCAAAGGCAAAAAATAATTTTGACACTAAGTTAAGAGTGATCTAAGAAAATTAATGCTTTTGTATAGGATTTGGTTATTATTTACTGTGAATAAGAGCTGTGTTAAGTGAATGTTTTTTCTTATGCTGTATGGAAGCATTTAAGTGCCAAAGTTAAAGGGCAACTACATTTCTCATTGAATTTTTGTGTTTCAACTAAGAGTGTGTTGTAGCTACATCAAAGTTTTATTCTGCATTTGATGCTTTGGGTAATTTATAGAGGTTTACATATTGTTTGCATTTAAGGGTGACCTCCAAAGTTATTTGATTTATGGCAAGATATACACAACTAAAGTGATGTTTACATTCACGCTTTATTTTCAAAAGTGAGTCAACTTAAATAAGTGATTTAAACAATGACAGAGCCAAGTGAGTCAACTTAAATAAGTGATTTAACCAATGACAGAGCCAAGTGAGTCAACAGTTCATAGCTTAGACTCCCAAGATAAACCTGAAGTAGGCCTTCCTGAAGCCCAGCATGATGAAGCGCCAAAGCTAAGACAAAGTTCAAGAATCAGATCTCTCACAGAAAAAGGCAAAGAAATGCAAGAAGAAAAATGTAAAGGGCTTCAACAAAAATTTAACTACACTTATGATAAATGGAAAACACAAGCAAAATTAGCCAAGAAGTCATTGTCACAATTAAAGGACCGTCTATCTGAAGAGTTGCTCAAGGATATCATTGGTGATATCGCAGGTTTTTCAGCAGATGTCCAGCTAATTTATGATGAGCTGCGCAATGTCTCAACTCCGGATCAAGACACGCGCAGAAAAGTGGATCTGTGTGTAGAGATCTCCAACTTTATTGTAAGCAAAGCCTCAAGTCGACTCGATGGAGAAGCCAAGGAAGCAGAAGAAGTCAAATGGCCAGAAGCAGGCTCTCTCTTTGGTACAAGCTCCTCTAAGTCAGGTTCTTTCACCACTGAGTTAAAAGTTCCCTCAATCAACTCCTCCAGGTCCTCTATAAAACGCCAAGAAGCTGCTGCAGAGGCTGCCGCAAGCGAAGCTGTTCTGAAAGTGTTAAAAGAACAAGAAAAGGAACAGCAGGAAATACAGTGTCTAGAAGCAGAAGTTAAAAGGAAGATATCTGATGAACAGGCAGCAATTGTTAAGCGCAGCTTAGAGCGAGAGGCAGAGGAAATAAAAATCAAAGCCCAGCTAGAAGAGGAGCATGGAGCTCTTCTTAGAGCTCTGGAAGAAAAGAGGAGAAAAGTGCAGAAGTTGGAGGCAGTCAAGAATCTCAATGCAGCAAGAGCCAGAATGCAGGTGTATGATCAACCAAGGGCCGCAGAAGAAGAGCAAATGGACACATTGGGACAGCAACTGGTAGCAGACAACCCAGTTATTCCACCTTCAAATCGTGTGTCCATGCAAAAGTCTCCCATACAAAGTGCGAGTACCGGCTTAAATGAAAGTACAGCAGAGCTTGTCAAGGTGCTAGCAGATGCTCTGAGCGCTAACAGAGTTCCCATCCCTGAACCTTCAATATTCAGCGGAGATCCACTGAAGTACAACGACTGGAAACTTTCATTTCAAACACTTATTGGCCACAAGAACATTGAAGATAAGGAGAAAATATACTACCTCCGTCAGTACGTAAGTGGACTAGCTAAGAAAGCAATCGATGGCTATTTCCTACTTGGAACTGAGTCGGCCTACGCTAGTGCATGGAAGATTCTGGAAGAGCGATATGGAAACCCATTCACAGTTGCAATGGCTTACAGAGACAAGCTACAAGCATGGCCCAAGATAGGATCTAAAGACAACTTTGAACTCAGAGAGTTTGTAGATTTTCTACGAAGTTGCGAGGCTGCCATGGTCCATATAAAAGCACTGGAAATATTGAATGACTGTAATGAAAACAGGAGAATTCTTTCAAAGTTACCGGATTGGTTAACAGCAGGATGGAACCGGAAGGTTGTTGATGAAGAAGAGGATAGAAACCAATTCCCTTCATTCAGCCAGTTCGTAAAATTTCTGAAAAGGGAAGTAAAAATCGCCTGTAACCCTGTTACTTCACTGCAGTCACTGAAACAAGCTGAGCCTGAAAAGTCCCAAAGACAACACAGTGTCGGAGCAAAGACACTGACCACAAGTTCGAATGAAAGGTTTGTCATCATGATGTGTCTTTTCTGTAAGAAGAACGGACATACTTTGCACAAATGCGGGAACTTCAGGGATAAACCAATTTCAGATCGAATCAAAATTATTCAAGCTGAAAATCTGTGCTTTGGTTGTCTGAAGTTAGGTCACCACTCAAAGAGCTGCAACAGTAGGAGTGTTTGCGACGTGTGCTCCAAGCGACATCCAACCTGTCTGCATGAGGAGCGATCTAAAGAGCAACAAACACAACCACGCACTGAAAGAAATCCAAGTAACGAAAAGCCCAGACCAAGTCAAGAGTGGAACAATGAAAGTACTCAATCAACACAACACCAAGGGGTATTCACCGCTGCTACTGCCAACAGAGTGCTATTTCATGAACCGAACATGCAAACAGCGGCAATAATTCCTGTTTGGCTTTCAGCAACAACCCAACCAGCACGAGAAATCCTTGTATATGCTCTGTTGGATTCGCAAAGCGACACAACCTTCGCCTCTAACAAGGAAACCTCTATCAGCAAGGATCTCGTCACCATGCTCAAGTTTACCCAAAAAGGCAGAATCTAAAGTTATTACCTTGTCAGAGGCACGACCTCCCCACCCACTAGACAAAAAAGATATAGCTCCTGCTGGTGTGATTCCTATTAGATATTTCATTGTGTTTTGGTGCTTATAATTTGACCAGGTTTCAGCCCTTGCTTTAAGATTGTGTGTTCTTTCTATAAAGATTTCAGTACAGTCTACATCGACAATTCCTAAATTTGGGTTTAAAACACTTTGGCATGTTTGCTCTCACTGCATCCTTACTAGGCCACATTATCAAAGGTTTCACTATTGAGGACAACATGGGTATCCAGTCTCTTAGTATTTTTTATACAGTTGAGAATGGAAGCCCAAATCTGTAGGCAAGGTCTCTGTTGGTGAGTCCAAGTCTTACTTTCATTAGAACCAAAAGGAGGTGGTTCTCCCAACTTAACCCACCCTTAAGCACAAGTGTGCTTCTTTTTACAATATCCAGCAGCCACATAACCATTTGTAATGATTGTAAACCAGTAAAAAAAAATATTTTAGCATTTGTGTCTTTTATGGAATCAAACCCAAACTTGGACTGCTTCAGTTGCTCCTTCAGATGTTTATTTTCTTCCTGTGTGGCATACAGTTCTCTTTTCAGAGCTTCATAATCATCACGGAGCTGGTTGTACTGCAGGTTGAGTTGGTGCATCTCTTTTCTGGACACAAACTTACATTCATCTACAACACAAAAAGGAGATAAATTAACTCATGTGCAACACATCAGCTTTCATACACAGACACACACACACACACACAACACACAGACTATCTGTCTGGTTCTCTGTCACTCTACTCACCTGACCACCAACCAACCAATCAACCAACCAACCAACACAAACACACACTTAATAGTATGACTTGTGCATACCTTCAGAAGAATCTGCAGTATCTGCTTCAGGCTGGCTTGTGGGGCAGGTAGCAGGGGCCTTATCTTCATCTCTTATTCTCTTTCTTTCATATCTAGGACAAACAGAGTAGAGTTAAGTTAAAAACCCAAAATAATCAACACATTAAGAGATAATACAATAACATAATAAAGAAAGACACACAAGAATATCTTATTTGCTCAGATAATTAACAAGCTACCAAGGAATTAGAAAATTTCAAATACATGACACTGACCTTGCCACCTTTCCCGAGATGTCTCTGTTGCTGCTGTGTGAAAAAACGGATGGAACAAAATCTGGACTATCACAATCCATGGACGGTGACCCTGAGAAAAAGAATGAGATTAGCTATGCTTATTGTTTATTTTCACCTTTTTTAACCTATTTGCTAATTTACGAGCTCAGTCATAATGAGCACAAGCATTTAAGTTACGGGTTCAGAGTTAAAGAAAATCGTACACTGTAACATTAGCTGTGTGAACTGTGAAGACACTTTCTTGTATGACTTTCAGCCTGAACCAAGAAACCTACACCAGCCATGCAGCTAATGTTGGTACTTATGCCCCATTTCCACTGCAGGGTGCGGAACGGATCGGATCGCAAAGGTGCGGTAGGGAGGGGGCAGTATAGCCCAGCTCAGTTCCGAGGTCGCGTTTCCACTGCCGACAGTACCCTTGGTGGTAGGCCGGATGTCAATCGCCGCGGCAGCTACGTAAACATCGTAAACAACGTCTTCCTCCGCAAGAATGCAGACGAACGTCTCCACCTCCTTGTTCGCCCAAGCAAGCTTTTTACGCAACATGTTAATTGTAAAGAATAATACCTTGAGGCTACTGTTTGTTTGTTTTTATCCCCGCGTCACCCGGAAGTGACGATTCTGTCGACCAATCAACGGAGGGGGGGTGTAGCTAGAATTCCAGGGTACCCTTTCAGGCGTCTGGTCTCGTTTTGGGTACCGCAACGGAGGAGTCCCTAGAATGGGGTCGGAACGGGTACGGCAAAGTCCGGGTCACGCCCACTTTTGGCGGTGGAAACGCGATCCGACCCGCACCTTTGCGATCCGATCCGTTCCGCACCCTGCAGTGGAAATACAGTAACAACAAAAGCTAAACTTATAGGTTACGACCGCGAGCCAACGTTAAACTTTACAAACTCAGTAGAAGACGGACAAATTTGTTGGCCAGTTAGTCAGTAAATTACACTAATATATCCTCATTAAGTATGGTAAAATCACACGCAGTCCTACTCATTATCCAGCTCATGTTGGAAAAGACAAACATACCAGAAACGAAGTGGGCGCTGCACAGACTCTCGCCGCCTTTAGGACCTTCGGGACCCCAATCCGCCCTTTTAATGGCCTGGAGCCACAATCTTCTTCTTCTCTTGGCAAAAGGATGAGATCCTCTCGGGATATTAAAGTTTCCATCCATCCTTTTGCCGATTCGTGCAGTTTACAGCACAACAGCTCCTTGTCATTTTCGTTCTCCGCTGACTCCGCTGGTAAACAAATGACAAATGTCCCGCTTTCTGCCCCCTGGCTGCGCGCGCACATCTGCGATGACGTTGCACAGAAACCCGTCTATACGGTGCTCAATCAGTTTTGGCTTTGATTTCATTGAACGGAGCCCGTTCTCTCACAAAGCCATTGGAAACACGTCTAAAAGCACTGATGAATGCATATTTTTATTTTCACATATGTTAAAGTAAGGATTGGCATTGTTAAAGTTAGATATTAAGACCGTATTTTCTAGTTTCTATTGACTGAAAATGAAGAACTTGGACAGTCATGATTGATGAGATTTTATTTGCTCATACAAAACAGAATAAATAAGACAATACATTGATACAACTGAGGAACAGCTAAATGTAAATCCATAAAAAAACGGCATGTTTAGATCCCATGGTGAATTGAGGATGAATTCATGAATGTGTTCAGATTAGTTATTCATCCTATTCCTTGAAAATAGATTTATTTTTTTATGATTTTCCAGATGTTCAATGAATTGTATCCTTGCCTATACAACTAATAACAATAAATAATGCAACATTTTCCTCGTTTCCACTAGGGGTATCTTTGCTCTATAATTTAACAAACATCTGTAAAATATTAAAAAATTCAAGGTAGGCCTATAAGAATCGATATAATGTGTTACCGCGTTCATGAATATATCCTCAATTGGCCGTGGGATCGAAACATGATGTTTTCATGGATTTACACTGAGCTTTATGTGTGTATGTGAATTGCAGTGTATGTGTTTGGATACACACACGGGCACACACACTGACATATTTGTATATTATTATATATATTTTTATTCATGTGGCCTGCAGTGGCGATATCGCACAGGTGTATTCCCACAGGCTCGGAAAACAATAGTCATCAAGCCATATCTCCACTCCTCTCGACGGGAAGGGGGGGGGGGGAGAATACCATCTGAAAGAAGCAGAGGTGTGCAGATGTATTTATCTTGAGACCTTCAACTTCATACAATTAGTCTCGTCAGGGATTTGTATCCATATTTACAACTTAAATGTACCTATGATCTTGGACGGCAGATGTCATCACAGTACCCCCCGTCGTAGCTGTCGGAATATATTCCTTCCAGTTTGCCTCTTTTCCCTGTACCAATATATCCTAAAACAGAAAAAAAAAAAATGAAATCATAGTCTAACCACACACTTTGCATGCGGGTCTATACAGGTATGACCTCAACACTTCATGTACTGACGCATAAGATTAGGGACTTGGAGCAGCAACAGTTGAGCGGAGGGCTACCTCGAGAACAACTTATGGCATTCTGGAATTTATGTTATCACCTCCTGTTCCAGTAGTCCGTCTGTTTATAAGGAGGAATGGGTGTTTTGTCAAGCAAGTAGAGAGTGGCTAAGTGATACTTGAGTTATATTACGGCAACCCGATGCCGTTGCCTCCCATAAAACGTTGCTGCTTAAAGTCCCTATTATCGAAGTTAAGAACCTGTGCAGACTTTGTAGAGCCGACCACATGCCATGCAGGTCCCAATACTGTACATGGTGTAGAACTCTGCTCTGTAGTTGGCGGATACTCTACACTAGTGATGGCAGTCCAACACTGAAGCTTCGATACGTGCTTCATACCATTAACTACACTAACCATTTAACCACTGCTTCGAAGGTTGCTTTGGTACGGAAAAATCACGTGACATATGACGTCAGAAACAGCAACTGCTTCTTTCTCTGAATGAATCGCCTGAGTGGTTTGCGGCGCCACACACTGCCACTACAACTGGCACTGCCTCGTTTCGAGTCTGAATTCTAGCGCCTTTAAAGCATAAAAACTTTAATGCACAGCATTGCGTTTGGTTCGTAGTAGCCTATCTCATACTGTGACAGTCATTACGTATTGATTTATCATCATTATGGAAGCATCTAGGAAGTGAGGTCGTTCTGACATGTGGAAACACTTTATTCTGTTCAGCGGTACATGACCGATCCACCTCTGGAAATATCCGAGGTGGTGTACTAGATCAATCACAAAATGTGTACCCTCATCTCTTCATGCTGGCACAACAATGTTTATGGACACCGGCCTCATCTGTTCCTTCTGAACAAGTTCTCGTGGATGAAGTTGTGGAGAAGTTGCGAGCAAAAAAAGAAACATGCTCAGTCCAAAAAGTGTTGAAAAAATAATGGTCCTGAATCAAAATCTTTGAGTATTCCCTATCCCACATAACCCCCCTGGTTACACAAGCAGACCCAACTTCTGCCATATTTTCCCAGCACATTCTTATTTTCCCCAAGCACTCTCCCCAATAGCACAATAGACAAATTCATTTGTCTTAATTTGTAAAGAATAATGATATCACAATCTTTGTATACGTGTGTGTGTGTGTGTGTGTGTGTGTGTGTGTGTGTGTGTGTGTGTGTGTGTGTGTGTGTGTGTGTGTGTGTGTGTGTGTGTGCATATATGTGCGTGTGCACGTGTACAGGGTAAGCTTATAGCTAGTTCATTGTCAAATGATATCTTTAGACAATATTCAGTTAGACATCTCCTCCTAGTTTGTGTATGATGTTGCATGGAAGGTGTTGTGATAGGTTGCTGTTATTTTTTGCTTTATAATCAATGTTAGTTTTTCTTTGTGCACCAGAGGAATCGAGTCCATACCGGATTCCTCTGGTATGCCGAGAGGGACAGCAATCAATCATAGAGCTTTGCTTGGATATTATTCAGATCAACAGTTGGTGCTTGCAGCTTTCGCAACTCACTGTAGGTCTACTAGCCTGGCACATTCTTCCTCCAGCGCACCGAAGCCAAGGTTAAGTTACGGACCATCCAATCATTAATATAAAAAGCTTCTGGAGCATGTAAGAAATTAAGAACACACTCCCTCGCCTCAAACAACCATACAGGTATTTATACAGAGATCCAGTACAACACCCTCGCACAGAGCTTTGTTCCAGTTGCAGAGGAGAGCATTATGGCTGACAGGACTGTATACTCTTTGCTATAAATTCCAGAATGTTTTGATGTTGCAATTATCAACTGCTTGTCAGCCACAAGGAATGGTAAGAAACGATTGAAGTAAAACTAATACTACGGCACAAATACATTGTCGATGAGATTATTAATTTGGTGTTTCAACTCTAAAATGATTTTAAAGGTTAAGTTTATACAAATCAGCCCAATTTTGTTAAATACACCTGTTCAACTTCGGAAGTGCTGCTAACCATATGGGTTAACCTAAAGGTGCGGACACACCAAAAGCGTTACCCGCGTACCACGCGTATAAAATCTGCAATTTTTCCATAGGGAAGCATTGGTTTACGCGCGTATGAGGTGCGTACACGCGTATCATGCGTACCAAGCAACATTTTACTCACGTTAGGGGCGTATGAGGCGCGTATATATACGCGCGTCCATATACGCGCGTACATATACACGCGTACATATACACGCGTACGCGAGGAGTTCAAAAAATTGAACTTTTTACGCTCATACGCGTGATACTTAGCCACAATAGCCAATCAGCGTGGAGCTTGACCCGACGTCACTGGCAGAGAGTAGTGACCCTTGCACAGAAGCATACGGCCGACATCTTTCTTTATTCTGGGTGGAAATAGTAACATAGTTACGCCCAGAGCCGGCCCTAGGCATAGGCAGTATAGGCAAATGCTTGGGGCGCCGTCATCCGCGGGGGGCGCCAAAAACGGGGAGAAAAAAAAAATATATATATATATATATATACACACTTTTTTTTTTCAGTGCCATTACTACTATTATTTCGAAATATTATTTAAGCCCACAGCAACATAAAGTCATAGCAAAGGCTATTAAATAATGGAGAAGCCTTTTTTCTGGGTGCCTGCCTGGCTCGTTGCTCTGTACCTGCCCTCTGTGAGGGGGGCGGGGTCAAGAGTGTGCAGTTAAAGTGTATTAAAGGCACCCAGTGCAACTTTCGAGGCTTAAAAATAAACATTCAATTTCTAGTCTTTTTTACACGTAGTAAGTTTCAATAACTCCATACCATTACATACCGACATTTAAGCAGCAAAGATAACAACAACAATGCCGCCATTTTCTTTATTTTTTGTAACCTACAATAAATAAAGCAGGCTTCCAGTCAATGGAAAAATGGCTTCTCCCCACCGGCGATTGTTGTTGTTTACGATTTTCTATCAGTTTTCACCACACAACGACGTCTCATCTTTGCTCCTTGAATGTCGATATGTAATGGTATGGAGTTATTGAAACTTACTACGTGTAAAAAAGACTAGAAATTGAATGTTTATTTTTCATTGAATGTGTACATAAAGTTGCACTGGGTGCCTTTAATGTTAATATTTCACACCTTAGCTTTCACATATCATTCATAGGCTATATATACATTAATTTCACTGCACTTTACTGTTTTTTGCACTGTGGTTAGACTGAATTGCATTGCAATGACAATAAAGTAGATTGAATCTCATCACATTTTCATTAGTCTATATTAGTCTCATGTATAGCACACCAAGCATCTGTTTTTTTATTAAAATGTAACATGCAGTCGTCACATATACTTCTCTTCTCCCTTCAGATGCACTTTTAAAATATTTCAGTACCACCCCCAGTGACACAGCATCAGGTGCTGCTGTCCCGTCTACCTCTGCACAGCCCTAATTTTGTATTTTTTTTAGACTTCAGTTGAGTGCTTGTTTAATCTCTGGTTAGAACCAAACTAGATAAACCATACTACATTTAATTGTATTTACAATCATTTGAATCTGAACTCTATCTATTATTTTGCTTATGCATGCCTTTAGTAAACATCATGCATTTCTTTGCAGTATTTTGTGCATACTTATTGTATGAGTGATTCATTGCTTGTTACTTGGTTTGTAATACGTTTCGTGTGTTTAATTTTCTATCTAAAATCAAAGAGTCTCAAAGACAAAGCTTTGTAGCTTCTCTGAGTTTATGAACATTGGTAGTCGAATTTACTGTGCGATCCAACGGGGTAGGGGGCGCCAGAGAAAAATCTTGCCTAGGGCGCCAAATTGGTCAGGGCCGGCCCTGGTTACGCCATTAAATGCGTTTATGGAAACATTTTTAGCGAGAAATGTGCATTTTACTTTCATAATGTTCACTCGGTGAATGTGAAGGATGTTTGGTTTGATAGTTATGACGAAGAGTGAACGCTCCGTTCACTTGCATGGACAGAGTCTCTGGTTGCTAAGCAACCTCAACGTCTTGGCGGACTATTTCTCTGCCGATCAACACTACGAATGCTGGAAACACACCAGACACACCATGTGAAGTTATTTAACCCAATTATTGTTATTTATATCCGAGATTATTTAATCTAACCCGATTCAAACTCTATCATGCACCCAGACACGGCAGCGTTTGGGTTTCCTTCCTCGGACTCCTAAATCCAGCGCAGCCACAGGCGCGTAGCTGCATATGTAGGACCATTTTTGACACAAAATGGTCAAGCAACATTTTAGCTGCGTTACGCGCGTACATGGTACGCGGGATACGCTTTTGGTGTGTCCGCACCTTAAGGCTCTTTAAACCACTAATTCAAATTTACAATAAGTTTTTGTCAGTGACTCATTTAACATCCAGCTTTTTATGATGAGAGAGACAATTATTTTGTGAATTAATGTACTAAATTCAGCTTTGCTTATATGCTCCTATTAAAATGAGCATATCTTCTTTGTTTTTTTAAATGCACTGGGTTTGAATTTTATGTAAACGTAAAGTTTGGTTTGACAAGGAGCCTCAAAGTTTCATAAATAGGCAACTATAAAAAAAAAGTGTTTTTATATGTAGAGGTTAGAACGCTAATGTTAATAACCCATAAGAATGTCATCAGGGTTTGTTTTTTTACCTAATACACACTTAGGTACCAGAAGGAGATTAATTTACAACTACCATTGTATTTGTTTGGGGAGGGGAAATGTTATATACTATGGACTCCCCAGAAAAACAAGATTATAGATAGACAGCGAAGAGTCAAATCAAACATCAAGGACAAACATTTTGTTAAGCAAACAGCCTTGCAGCTTAAAGGACTTATACACACGACAGGCACACACACAGCCAGTCGAACCGCTCAAGTAACCCTTCCTCACAGTTACAAACCATCTGAAGCCCCTAAAGGGCAACATTAGACAGTGGGAGTTCTAGCTTACAAATTTGCATGTTAAGTTTGTCCTCAACTGTGAAGATTCAAATGTTTGTCTAGTTACATGCATGTATTTTGGTTTGACAGTAAAGGACTCAATGCAAGGGAGGAAGGGATTCAGGCAAGCCATAGACTGAAGTGAGTAACAGCAACCTTTTGAAAACAAAATATTGTCTGCTTGGAAATTATACACTATCCTCAGTTTTTATTCACTGGTAGATCAGGATTTGGTAGATTTCTTTTTTTCTAACAAGAGAATGAGAACTTATTTAAGTCCAAAAAAGGACATACTGTAATGGTTGTAATGTTTACAGTTCTGTCAGTATCACAAGACTATCACCTTACATTTACATGTAAGGTGATATTGTTGTGATCTAAAAATGTATAATAGTACACTTAGCCTACACGTTAATTTATTACCACCTGTTTACTCGCACACTCACCCAGTAGTATTAACAATAGTGGAAATGTCTGGCAAAGCCTCTACAGGCCTAGAACACGTGCCTAAAGTTGATCACATAAATGTTATTGTAACATAAAATCTACTGCAAAACGAGATGGGAGTTTGGAGCACTGAAGTTCCGTAAGATTTCGCATAATCATGTTTGAGACATGCTCAAAGGCAGGACTGGAGACATTCCTAAAAAGTCAGTCATACCATGTCCCTCCTTTTCTATTTGCGGCAAGACAATTCTTTAACACTTCATACTGCTTGTGTTGGCTCTCCATTTACTCCAAGCTGCATATACTTTACGAAAAACTGTTTGCTTTTCATAAGTCAGGAACATCAGTCATAATAATAATAATAATAATAATAATAATAATACATAGGTTTTATATAGCGCTTTTCTCTGTACCCAAAGACGCTTTACAAAAAACACAAAACAAAAAGGATACAGATGAACAGTACAGTACATACATGCATACAAATACTCCAAAAACAACAATACAGAGAAAGATAGGACAGTGAGAAAGAGAGAGGGTGGACATTTTTTGTCAGGTGTTGTAAGTGATGTTGAAGAGATGTGTTTTGAGATGACTTTTGAAAGACTGCAGTGAATCAGAGTTACGGATGGCCAGGGGGATGGAGTTCCAGAGGGTAGGGGCGATGGCAAAGGCTCTGTCCCCTATGGTGCGGTATTTGGTGTATAATAATACCATCTAATGATTTGGTGTATAATAATATCTATGATAATATAATAATAACTATAATAATATATATACAATAATATCTTCTGTGTTTGTTTGTTTAGCCTGCTTTTGTTTTGATTTCAAATGTTGTTCAACCATGTGCCATTGTTATAGTTGTGTTTTAAGATCTGGTATCACGACAGATCGATATGGATTATTTTGTCCTTTTTGTCCACATTAGTATGACAACGTTAACAATATCATACAAACAAACATAACATGATCAAAAATTCTAAACCACACACACACACACTAACCCATGCTAACACTAACAGACCCACACACACACACACACACACACACACACACACACACACACACACACACACACACACACACACAGGTGCTAAAAACGTGATGATGACTTTTCTCACTACAGGGGGTCCCAGTGTCCAGGATGAATTTCAGCCACCAGTCTGCTGTGTTGAACGTGACCAGCCTCTACTCATGTCGCTTCAAAGAGGACTTCAAGTACCTGCTGCTGCCCATCAGCTACTCTTTGGTCTTCTTCTTCGGCCTCTCGCTGAACGCCATGGCGCTATTCGTCATCACGTTCCGCACAAAGCGCTGGACCCCGTCCACCGTCTACATGCTCAACCTGACTGTGTGCGACACCCTGTACATCTTCACGCTGCCCTTCCTCATCTACTACTACGCCGATGCCAACGACTGGCCCTTCGGCGAGCCCGTCTGCAAAATCATACGCTTTCTCTTCTACGCCAACCTCTATGGTGGGCTGTACGCATAGTAAACTGTTGTTGTTTTATTATGTTGACTGCATAATAACTACATCTCATATAACTGATAGAGTAGTTTACACCAATACCACGTGTGTGCCGGATTCAACACAGAAGAGCTGTGTTGAAATGTGCGAGTCAGAGATGTGCTCAGAAAACTTGACTTCGTAACATTGTGGCCCAAAAGTACAACACATGACCCATTACCACATTTTAAATGTTAGACTCTCTACGATTAGCACAGAGCCGAATCATGTCCCATCACGTGGTATAACAGGTTGGATGCATGCTACTGCAGTGTTAACACCCCACCTGTGCCTACAGGCTCCATTCTTTTCCTGTCTGCCATCAGTCTGCATCGCTTCATTGGCATCTGCTACCCGGTCCGTTCCCTCAGCTGGCTCAGCGTTAAACGCGCCAAGCTGGTGTCCGTGGGCGTGTGGGCCTGTGTGCTCTCCTGTCAGGCACCCGTTCTCTACTTCTCCAGGACCAGGTAAGGAATATATCCATACACACACACACACACACACACACACACACACACACACACACACACACACAGTTAAAGGCAATGCCTAGCATTATGGAACATTATTATGTTAAAAGGTTACTATTAGGTCTGCAGATGCAGATGTCTTACCCGGATTCAGATGAGTTGTTTTATTCCTTATTCCTGCATCTGTCATCTAACCATGTACAAGGAGGTACGGCAAAGGCTTAGTGTGCTTCGACACCACGGGCCCGGAGCTCTTCGATGACTTCCTAGTCTACAGCTCCGTGATCTCCGTGGTGATGTTCGTCCTGCCCTTCATGCTGGTGATGGTGTGCTACGGCCTGATGGTGCGCAAGTTGCTGGAGCCCAGCTGGGGATCGGGGGAGGGCCAGCAGGGGCTCCGGGCGGCCCACCGCACCAAGCAGAAGTCGGTGAAGATGATCATCATCGTGCTGATGACGTTCATGTTCTGCTTCCTGCCCTTCCACCTCACTAGGAGCCTGTACTACTCCTTCAGATACCTCAGGAATAGGCACCCAGAGCAGGTCAGTGATGCACACCCCCTTCAAATACCATACACACAGGATTGGTTTGAAATCAGATAAAAGTGTCAGTTTAAATCTATATTAATGTTTTCACTTTGGCAACCTCTAATGGCTTGAGCTGTATCTACAGATATAGCTATATGATTTTCAGATGAAAATTTATTGATTTTAGGAGAAACATTTGCTGGATGGATTAACTTTATTTTTGAGAAACTTTTGAGTTCAGATATTTTTTTATGAGCTTAAAGGTCCCATGGCATGCTACTTTATGGATGCTTTAATATAGATATTAGTGGTACACAGCGAGACACAGCCGTGGTGCACAATTACAGCCACTACGAGCCAGTCGCACATTGAGCTTTCCCCAAACGCACCGTTTCGGTGTCTGTAGATTTAATGCAATGAGGAGGAGAGAGGCGGGTCAAGGAGCAGGGACTGAACCACGACATGGAGGAGAAAGGGATTGTTGACCACGGTTGTCTCCTGCCGGAGCCTCGCTGCCGAGGGACCACCGCCACAGCGGTCAGCGCTTAGGCACCACCGCCTCCTGCAGCGGGCAGCGCCAAGGCAGTGGTCCCTCGGCAGCGGGAAGCGGGGCTCAGGCGGGAGACATTTGCGGGCAACAATTCCCTTCTCCTCAATGTCGTGGTTCATGTACTTCAGGGAGTCAAAGCCAAAGTTCCTTTCCCCAAATTCCTTCTCAACCATGGCTGAGATAACCCCCACTACGAGTCTCGTTGTGGAAATACCAGAGTCGAGAGTCCAACGTGTTATGCGCCATAACACCAAGAGCGGTTATCCAAATAAGAAAGAAGTGTGCAACACTTACATTACAGTGTGTGTAATCACACACACACACACACACACGCACGCACGCACGCACGCGCGCGCGCGCACGCGCGGCGCGCGCACGGCCGTATCTCATTGGTGGGCCAAATTCTCTGGGCTGGCAAGGCAGAGAAAGGGGAGGTGGCATGTCCCCTTAGGACGACATACGGGGAAAATTTCAAAACGGCGCGTCTGAGCTTCGTTTATTCAAAGGCGGAGCAGAATGCCTAGTGCTCGTTTTACACCCAACACAATTTCTAGCTACTGGGGGAGCATAGGTAGGCTAGGGGAACTCACTCTTCAGCGTGACAGCTTGTAAAAAAATCATAATCTTCATAATAATAAGTTTTAAAAAAAGTTTAAATGTTTATTTGTTCATTTACAAATACTTTAAATTTGATTTAAGTAAGTCAATGGACGGAATCCTCAAATCTTATTCAACATACTCCTCTTTTAGATTTTCATGCCATGGGATCTTTAAATAGCTGGAGCATAGAAGTAACATAATGCAGGTTTAACCAAAAAAATTAAAACTCATTCCACGAGATGACAGGTGATAAGTGATTGACAACCCCCTGCCACTAACTCTCACTGTCCTGAGAGCCATGCCTCTCCTCATTCGTATGAAATGCTTCAAGCATGTTTTGTTTTGATCTTCCGTCTGTGTCTCTGGATCAGATAACCTGTAAACTGCTGGAGGCGTCCAGCATAGCCTACAAGGTGACCAGGCCGCTGGCCAGTGCCAACAGCCTAATCGACCCATTCCTCTTCTTCATGGCTGGTCAAGACTTCCGTAAAACCATGAAGGGGAAGAAGCAGAAAAAAGCAGCAAACGGCCTTCCAAAATGTGCAAACACAGCGTTGACAACATCCCTGTGATAATCTTTTTATTTACTGGTTTCTTATTTCAGTTTTTTCTTACCTGCTTTGTGTCACACATTTGCTGTACTAAACACAGAATGCTTCTGCGTTGGAATCAAGAAAGCAAACTGGATCAACTGATATTTTTCTAGATTTTACCCGATCTAAAAGCCTCATCCTCTATGAAAAAGCTCTATTACTAGAGCAGTGCTAAAACTCCTGTATGGATGCAAATCACTGCCATAATGTTTTTAACTTTAAAAGCCATTGAATTTTGTATATGGAAATGTTTTTAATTCATTACATTGAATCTATTTTACTTTGAAAACAAACTCATCTGTATGTGTTTGTTTAGTATTCACCAGAAATTCAAAAATGAAGTTTCAAGAATAATCATGTTACAAATATTCAAAATAATATTCATTATTTTCAAGTGGTCAAAATATGTTTTTTAACATAATCAAAGGAAACAAACGGCTCGAGAATTTAACCCAACAGGCGAACATGGCGAACTATGGGGCGATGAAAAATGCAGGTAACCGATAAGTTATTTTAGTTTTATATAGGACCTATGTTTAAAATCCCACTTGTGGCGTTGCTGGCATTCGCAACCTAGAATGTCTCGCCGGTCCGGCCATTATTGTGTTGTACATGCAACCCGGTCTCACGAAAATACGTGACACTGTCACGTTATTTAATCTATTGAAACGTGATCAGGGACACGTATTTTCAAAGTTTTCGTGTCAAAAAGCACAAATTTATTTCAATTGGGAGTATTTGTCGTGTCACTAAACACGACTTCCAAACTAAGGTTCTGTCCGGGAGCGTTCTCCCTCTGTACGGGAGCTCCGTACAGAACATTTATTGTTAAAGGTCCCATGACATGCTATTTTATGTATTCTTTAATATAGGTATTAGTGGGCAACTAACACAGTATTCAAAGACGTTCCCTAAATTCAGCCGTGGTGCAGAGTTACAGCCACTCCGAGCCAGTCGCACATTGAGCTTCCCCCAAATGCGCTGTTTCGGTGGGCGTGTCAAGGAGGAGGGTGGGGGTGTGGCCCTGAGCAGCTTGCAGCCACCATGCGCTCTGTTTACAGTGGATGTATCGCAATGGCGAGCCGCACACAGCCTTTAGCCGTGTTCTGTAAATATTCTAGAACACACGGGAGTCCTGGAGCTCTATATCTAAATATTATCATATAGCCTACACAGATATCTATATCATATAATATATATTATCACGGCCAAAAGCTGTGTGAGCCGATATTATGAATCTCAAACGACCGCGTTGGGTTCTCCGACGTTCCTGGTTCTTCAACGTCCACATCAATGTGAATACACACACTGTAACGCAAGTGTTTCTTGTCGGTTCTTTGACGTGTCTTGTATTTCCACAACGAGACTGTCGTGGGGGTTATCTGAGCCATGGTTGAGAATGAATTGGGGGGAAGGAACTTTGGCTTTGACTCCCTCAAGAACATGAACCATGACATGGAGGAGAAAGGGATTGTTGGCGGCGAATGTCTCCCGCTTGAGCCCCGCTGAGGGACCACCGGAGGTGCATAAGCGCTGCCCGGCAAAGATCCCTTTCTCCTCCTTGTCGTGGTTCATGTTCTTGAGGGAGTCAAAGCCAAAGTTCCTTCCCCCCAATTCATTCTCAACCTTGGCTGAGATAACCCCCAATACGAGTCTCGTTGTAGAAATACCAGATACGAGAGTCCGACGTGTTATGCGCCATCACACCAACAGCAGAACGGTTATCCAAGTAACAAGGAAGTGTACAACACTTGCGTTACAGTCCTGGAGCTCTATATCTAATAATATCATATAATACATAGATATCTATATCATATAACATATTGTGTGCGCCTCCAGACGATATTATGAATCACAAACGACTTTGTGGGGTTCTGCGACGTCTCTGGTTCTTCCACTTTCACATCAACCTGAAGTCGACTGAACCGCGCGCTGCCCGCTGCCGGCTGCCCGCTGCCGGCTGCCCCCTGCCGGCTGCCCGCTGCCGGCTGCCCGCTGCCGGCTGCCCGCTGCCCGCTGCCGGCTGCCCGCTGCCCGCTGCCGGGCGATGGTGCCTCGAGGCAACCGGCGGAATGTCGCAGTTCATGTACTTCAGCGAGTCAAACCAAAGTTCCTTTCCCCCAATTCCTTCTCAACCATGGCTTAGATAACCCCCACGACAGTCTCGTTGTGGAAATACAAGACACGTCAAAGAACCGACAAGAAACACTTGCGTTACAGTGTGTGTATTCACACACACACATGTGGCGATCGCACGGTCGAGTCTCATTGGCGGGCCAACGTCTCTGGGCGGGCCAGGCAGAGTAAGGGGAGGAGCTGAGATTCCTCATGACGTCATGAGCACAGATTTCCAAATCAGCGCGCTTGTATGGCGACACATTAGTGCCATAATTCACTAATGTGATAAAAGATGCATTTGGCCGTATTATATTATTCCACGCGTGGAGATGTTAACTGCGAGCGCGCAAATGATCTCTGCATGCGTGCAAATTACCTCTGCACGCGCAAAACAGCCTCTCGCGCACGCAAATTACCTCAGCGCGCGCAAAACAGCCTCTCGCGCGTAACAGCCTCTCGCAAAGGTTGTTTTTACGCTCGCTCGAATTTAATTTTGGCACTATGGGGGAGGGAACCAAGGCAGGGCGGGCTTTCCTATGATTGGCCGTTTCTGAAGCGCGATATTTGATTGACAGCCCTCCTCTCATTCAATTCTGAATTGTTCAGTAAATGGCTGAAACGATAGTTACGTATTTTAACTCCAGATTCTATGAGTATAGGCGCAGCCTTTTAAGTGTCGGCCTCATTGTCCTTTAAATAGCAGAAGAAAAGCTGTTTATTGGGAGCAGAACGTCCGCCGGCGCCCGACTATATCTGCGAAATGCGGACGTCGTTGAGGCACGCCGCACGCGGACGTAATTGAGGCCCACGCTGTTGGTGGTCGGGGATTACACATTTTTCAGTGCTACGGCTCACGCCTAGGGATAACCCAATAGCAATAGCCTTAAAAGGCTGTTCCTATACTCATAGAATCTAGAGTTACAATACGTAACTATCGTTTCAGCCAATTCAGAATTGAATGAGAGGAAGGCTTAGGAGGGCTGTCAATCAAATATCGCGCTTCAGAAACGGCCAATCATAGGAAAGCCCGCCCTGCCTTGGTTCCCTCCCCCATAGTGCCAAAATTAAATTCGAGCGAGCGTAAAAACATCTTTCGCGAGAGGCTGTTACGCGCGAGAGGCTGTTTTGCGCGCGTTGAGGTAATTTGCGCACGCGAGAGGCTGTTTTGCGCGCGCAGAGGTAATTTGCGCGCGCGCAGAGGTCTTTTGCGCGCTCGCAGTTAATATCTACGCGTGTGGAATAATATAATACGCCCGAATGCATCTTTTATCACATTAGTGAATTATGGCACTAATGTGTCGCCATACGCTTGAGCCTCCGTTTTTTCAAAGGCGAGCAGAACAGCTAGTGCTCGTTTTACACCAAACGCAAGTTTTAGCCACTGGGGGACCATAGGCAGGCTAGGGGAACTCATATTTATGTTAGAAAACCTCATAAATTGAGATTTTCATGTCATGGGACCTTTAAAAAATTGTCTGTGATAACTAACAATATGACAGCTTTTGGCCACCCGTTTCTACTTGAACTTGTCTGTGAACAATATGACAGCTTTAGGCCACCCGTTTCTACTTTCACCTTTGATTCTGAGAAATTGTGACAATTCACGGATATATTAAATGCAGGTGCGCTGCTCAGGCAAACCGCGAAGGAAAAAAGGGTAGCTGCTTCATCTGTTCTTTTTAGAATTGTATGTCTTGATGTTTTGATCTAGCCATAGATCTATTGTCTTGTTTTTGGCTATGTGAATGGAAGTCCGCGTCGATGCCTCGCAAGTCCAGTGTCGCGAGCGGACGTGACATCTAGAAATCATACCGTATAATAATGGGTTATCATTAATATTGATGTGTAGGGGTTGATTATAACTCGTGAATAATATTGTTTATACCACAGTCTGGGGGAATACTCGTATTCTGATTGGCTGCAGGGTGTGTATTATCTCCTGATATAGGCCTACAGACACCTGCTAAGTAGTTCCAGTCAGTGTTTAGATTCTCTGCCCGAGCCCGAGCCCGACCCGACCCGCGGGCCGGGTCGGGCCGATATTTCCCACCACTATCCTCGGGCCGGGCCTTTGATCGAGCGATTTTATTTTTGGCCTAATGGTTTATTGGCCTAATCTGAGGAGAAATCTATGCCATAAACAGAAATATTATAGGTCTTTATTACACGGGTCTTCTCAATGCCGTGGAACGCTCCTTTCACTTGCATGGGTCCGGTGACTTGTCAACCCCTCTGCTGATCAACACTACGAATGCTAAAATGCTAAAATGTTTGCCTGGACTGGGTCCTTGACTGTGGTCGGATGGAACCCCGAAAAGGGTGGAGGCCGCCGCCGAAACTGGAGTCGGTAACCCCTTAAAATTGTATCCAACACCCAAGGGTATGAAGTCTCCCTCTCCCAGCCATCCAGGCGTAGCTGAGTGTGAACCTCTGCAGCAGTTACTGTAATACAGTAAAATGTTCAGCGGAAATGACTGCATAAAAAGCTTTTCTTAGGCCAACAAAAAATAAAAAGAAGAATATAAATGAGGTGAAACAGATTGACATGTAAGTCTGTATCCCACCTCCGATCCTGATCCGGTCATAGGACCATATCTACAACACAGCAGAGCTCACCTGAGGCCTCTCTTATGCTCTGACACATGATTGAAGTGCCAGTTCAGTTTGAACTGGTGAGAAGTGAGTTACTTATTGGTAATTTGCATTTTGAAGGCCAGTGTTTCCAGGTAAAACAAGTGATGAGATTTGTGCTTAAAGTTTTGCCAAAATGTCATTTAGAATTTCTATGTCTGAAAACAGTGGAATTGTGCTTACAGTTTAGCAATCTGGAGTCTTGTAGTTGATAAATTAGCTTCAAGTTCTCAGAATTGTGTGCATAGTTAAATTTTTTGCTCGTATACAATCGAGAAAAACTAACGAGCTCTCGAAATTGGCCTGGTTCCCAGGCTAATAGATTGCAATAGTGCTGTACGAAGAATGTATTGCCTGCTCGTGTCTGTGCTTATGAAAAACAAAACAAGTTGTGCCATGACGAAATAAACTGACACAAGGGAAATGAAAATAAACCTCTTCTTTAAGAGACATAATATTATATGGTCAACATAAAAACAAAAAAAATACTAAAATATAGAATATGTATTAAGCTCAGCGATGTTAGCTAGAAACGTTCGTTTTTACACAGCCAAATGTGCCCGTCTCATTATAGCCTCTCACCCGCCTCTCAACCCCTGGCTTGATTTCACACCTCAATTTCCCCTCTCGGACCCGACACATGTTGGGGTTTCCATTTTCATGTAAATGTGACGAGACGGTTCCGCCGTACCAGGGGTGGGACCTGCGTAGAGGGGTTGCTGTGGTGTCTCAGAGATAACAGGGACAACTAAACACAGTGACATCAAGATGAGGCTCTGCTAGTCCTGTGTGATGTGTTTGGCTGCCGGTTGAGACTGACGTCCTTTAGCGTCTTCGTAAAGGTTGGGACCTCTGAAGATGTGTTGAAGATGTGTACCTGGTCGTGGAGGCTGTACTGCTCCTGGGTAAGGTGGAGAGCGTTGGGATTCATGGCAGTCTTTGGATATTGAGGCATTCCCCCTTTGGATGAGAGAGACACTCTCTCTCTCTCTCTCTCTCTCTCTCTCTCTCTCTCTCTCTCTCTCTCTCTCTCTCTCTCTCTCTCTCTCTCTCTCTCTCTCTCTCTCTCTCTCTCTCTCTCTCTCTCTCTCTCTCTCTCTCTCTCTCTCTCTCTCTCTCTCTCTCTCTCTCTCTCTCTCTCTCTCTCTCTCACGCACATTTTGTACACCCGGCCTACCTTTGAACCAATCAGAAGGCAGGATTTTACTGTAATAGGTAAACCTGTTTGGGAAAAAAAGATTTTGAGCCGGGCCCATCCTTCCAAACGTGCCAATCAAGGTAGGTGCGGCAATCGAATTCCTTCTCCAGTCCTTGAGACACCTCTGAGAGATGACGCTGAGACAAACGGCGAGATATGCGAGTCGATTCTGCGACAGAGAAATCCATTGTTTTTTCACCTGCTCCTTGCTTTCCACCGGCTCTTTGGATTGACTCCCAATACAAATTTGCATGAGTTTCTACCTTGGTTCTACATTTGTTGGGTGAGTCTTAAATTAATAACACCGAGCTATGCGTAGATATATTGGTGCTGGTGTACTATGGCTTGGTGCAACATATAGCACATCACTGTTGAAACATGTTTGTGAAAAATGTATTTATATTGTTCTGACTGCACTTAATTTTACACTTTATTTCCACTGGATGAATTTAAGTTTTGTTTTTTGTTGCTTTGTGTTTTCTAATTTAAAGTTGCTGTTATGTTAATAACATCAGTGGATTCTTGTCATTACATTAGGTATAACAGATTTAGAGATTGGAGATGGTAAAGTTAAAGCATGTGTTCGTGAGTGTAAGACATGAACTACATGTGGTCCAGAGCGTAGGCCTACTACATGTATTTTATGGATATCTGAATATTAATGAGTGCACGTTTAGATCATGAACCTTAATATATTGACATCCTAAATTACATTATTACTCACACGCCTGTTCAGGCGCGCACACAGCCGAGCGCTTTTCCCCCAAACTGTAGATATCCCAGCCCAATAACAAGTTGCTGATTCTGTATTTTGAGACTTTAATAAAAAAAGTCACATGCTGCGACATGTCTGGTAACTGGTTAGTGTGGTTGCAAAGCAAGCCACACTATTGTTATTCTGTCTTATTACACGATTACTATTTGCTATTTTTGCATTGTAATTCAATGGGAAAATACGCTGCCTTCAACCATTCCGAACGTGAATAGCTCAAAGTTGTTACACATTACACATTAAAACCATGCGTAAGCAAGTTTCTAAAAAATAAATAAAGAATACTTGAGAGCAAAATTAAGAGGGTAGATCATTTAAGAACTTTGTGCTCTTGCAAACATTTTTTTTCGTTTACGATGAAAAAAGGCTCAGCCTAAATACATTGTATAGATTTTGATTACACAGCAAAAATATGTAACACTTTATAATAAGGTGCCATAATAAATAGCAAACTAGTCATTACCTAACCCATTGTTAATATTTGTTAATTGTTACTAAAATATCTCTTTGGCTCAAGTTAATCGTTTTTTCATCATTAATAAAATATTGGTTGTTTGCATACAATCTGTATGTTAATGTTTTAACAAATAGAAAACAATCTATTAACTAATATTATATTAATATTTGTTAAGTTAACTTAATGTATTTTTTGCACTAATGAAGTTATATCATTTAAACGTTAAATGTTTATTTTCATACAAACAGGACAATGTACTGATAAGCAGTCATACATTGATCTCTGAGAGCACACATAGTGTGCATAGATCTTAAAACATGTCTTAATATTAAAAACTGTAAAAGACTTACAAACTATAATTTAATATAAAAGTTAATGACATATTAGGAACTATGAACCTTTGGAGGACTGCGTTTCCACCGCTTCGATTGCTTGCCTCATAGTTCCACACGCCTGCATCTGCATGTAATACCATGGCATCTAAACGTATAAAACCTGTGTCAAGTCATCTTAATTTAACTCAAATATTACTTCCTGTTGTGAAGGGACTTGTTTATGCAATTAGAGACCTTGTTTTATCATGCATCATGAATTTGTCCCAAAGGCTGATGATGGTGTTTATATGAAATGTATTATGTATATTATTATTTACAATTGACCATACATTTGTTATTTCTTTTGCGTCGTTCATATTTTAAACAGAAAACCTCTAATATCAAATTGCTATTGAGTTTTATTTGTAAGTATTTGGTCCATTTCGGACCGGAAGTAAAAAAAAATATTATAATACACTTATTTGAGTGATAAAACAAACCTCTACACAATGTAATACAGTGGCATTTAAATGTAATTTAATGATGAAGCACAATAAAGTCTGTATGTATTAATAAATTAGTAGCCTATAAGGAGTTTGAGATTTTGTGAACATCGGTTCGTTTGGGTCCGTTCTGGATCTCTCTGGTCCGTTTTCTCCCGGATTCCTTTCTCCTCACTACAACACAAAGCAGGCACATAAGTACAAACACTCCCTGATTGGCCTGAGTGCTCACACCTGCTCGCACTCAGGTCCAATCCCCCCAGCCAAACCGGTGCGCTCCCAACCTGCCCATACTCCCCCTGCAGGCCAGACGTCGCACGTCCCCCCACACCCACCAATGTGTACAAGGTCCGAGAGGGCAAATTGGGGTTCTAGCTCAAGCAGGCAATTTACCTCGGGGAGTGTGAAGGCGCTGACTGGGCCGCGGAAAAGGCGTGCATAAAACGGCCTATTTGGCAGTGTAAAAACGCTCAGTGAGAGGGCTGTATCTGACTCCAAATAAGCAACAAAGTCAATAAAGTGTCAACTCTATTCTCTGTGTTGTTCTACTAAGAAGCGGACCCTTGGTGGTGACGTATTACGACGTGATGATGTGTGTACAAAAGGCAACCGTACTCAGGCACAGTTGAGATTGCCTAGTGTGAGCACAGGCCAGTGCACAGCAGGGGGAGGGGGGCAATCGTACTTGAGCACGGTACAGGGGTGAAACGGACTAGGCACGGTACAGATGGCCTAGTGTGAGTGCGCCCTTAGATTCCGAATGCAGTGCACATGAAAGGTCACTGTTGGGTCACTGGTTCTCCACCAAAAAAAGTCTGCGCGCGTCAAGCCTGCGCGCGTCAAGCCTGCGCGCGTCAAGCCTGCGCGCATCCAGTGGAAAATATATATGCGTTAAACGCAACTTTAACTGCTGGGGGGGTGATGACGTCATTGTTTGCGTTTCAGGTGTCCACACGAATCCTAACACGAAAACGCATAGGTCCGTTTTTTACTTATCCACCCTGGGACCTTGTTTCAGGGCCACATCTGTCTGGACAGTCGGCCCAAATGCATAAGACTTATGCGTTTTCACCAAAAAATCATTTCCGTGTGGACGGGGCCTGACTCGGCACCGGAACCGCCCTGGAGGTATCATAGGCTCTGGAGCGGATCCACAAAATGGGTCCTGATCAGAATCCAATTGCGTCTGTCAAACGATGCTCCCAATACAGAATGTCGTTATTTTACACTTCTACTCACACCATGTTCACTATAAGAATATGGGGAGCATATTTTGATTCTCTATTATAACGTCTTTATTGGAGATTTCAGGGGTACAGTATGTGTTTTTTTACACCACTAGGCCTACTACACTGCAGATCAATAGAGCGCAACAGTGTGGTTCCGGAAGTTACTATTCATTTCCTCCATAGAGGTTTTGATAAAAAGCCATTATGTCGGAACCATCCAAAATATACTTGCCACGCGCCGTTAAATTGTGAATTGCTGGTATATGCTCCTCTAGAAGTGACATGTTAAAGGCGTAAACTTCTAGTTTTTAGAAAACACGCTTTATTCGCGGAACCACCTACAACACTACCCACAATCCTAAAGTGTAACACGACGTCTTTGATTGGTGGAGCTCGCCGTTTCCATGGAAACGTTTGCCTCCACCCGCGAAAGTCAATTCGTGATGATTGCTGCCACTTAGCTGATCGCTTACCACAGCAATCATGATTTCCCTTAGATTAATGGGAAGTTAGAGTTGTTGTAAGAACTGAAGCAGAAATTAGCTGTATATGTTGAAAAATATGTTGACATAGAGTATATGATAAAAATAAAAGTTTTAATAATTTTGGTAGTTTAAAAGCGAGGAATACATAATGTTGAGTGAATACGTCATTGAATACGAGACTGAATTCAATGTTATTACGTTGTGATTGCATTCAGGAATAAAGGAACGTACCATTTCGATAACAACGCTAAACACTATATGAGACTATACACACACGCACGCACACACAGAATATATGACACAACTTGTATTAACAATAGAAAAATTATAATAATGACAAAGGTTATAAGATGCATGAAACGCGCTTAACCATTGGGTTGTAACCAATTTTTTGCAATGGTGTATGGGATGAGTAGTACCGTCAATCTTTACAAAAAATAATGTACACAACCACCTTTGCTTTTTCTATCGATTTCCAAATTATTTTTCCCCCTGAATAAAATCGTTTTATGGTCATGACTACCGTGAGGAACGATTTCACGAAAAGTCAACAGCGAAAATGAATGGGAAATATTTCTTGGAACCAGAGCTGTTCAAAAAGGGGGCGTTCACTGTTGCGCTCTATAGTGTCGTCATGCGCATGCGCAGAACCATTAGGTAGCACAATTTGATAGGTAGCATAAATCGGCAGAATACAAATACCTCACGGGTACTGTGTTTGTTTATTTTTATCCCCCTGTCGCACAGAAGTCACGATTCTGTTGACCAATCCACGGACGGTGTGTGTAGTTCCACCTTTTCGGCACCCTTTCAGACCGCTTGGTACCCCAATGGAGGAGTAACGAATATAGGTACGGCTCAGTGCGCTTACTTTGGGACCCCGCCCAATTTTGGCGCTGGAAACGTGAACTGTAACGCACCAAACCACTCGGTGGAAACGAGGCATAAGTATTTATGATACTATGAGGAAAGATTATCTTGCTCGACGACAATCATAATGTCATCAATAAAATCGCAGAGTGAAACCATCAGTCAACCAGAAATTGGATGTGTTGTGAAAACTTGGGCCTGCTTCATCTTTTTTGCCAGACAGACCTTGTAATGTTTTCTGAAGCCCCCTGCACGTCAATGCAATGGTCTCAATCAAATAAATTAGCATGGCTGTGTTTTTTTTCATGTGCTAGGGTCAATTTAAACACCGCTTAATGCCCCTTTTCCACCGACAGTACCAGCTCAACTCATCACGACTTAGCGTGGCACGACTTGGTTTGGTTCCAGGCACGTCGTGTTTCCATCTAGAAAGTACCTCTTTAACGTGTGCTGGTCGTCATAGCACAAATGCGCGAAACTGCGACACATACGCAACCACGTGACACATAAACAAACAGTGTAACGCATAGGAGGGACTCCACCTCTGTCACGGCCCACAGCGTGTTCTTGGCCGCTGATCCTGCCATGTTCAATAATCAAATCGCTATTGATGACTGAACGCAGATGCTATTATTTTAAGATGCCGGGTCAGAGACGCTTTGGTCCAAAGTGGATAATCTGTGAACAATTAAAAATTACCAATCACTATCGGAATAATATGCATATTTCACGTTAGTTGACAACCTTGGGAGACTTTATTTTGTTTAAACTATTAGGCTCCTGCAATGAACAATATGAAATACAGACAAACATTGGTTAATAAAATATTCCTAAACACACAAGATGATGATTTTTCTCACTACAGGGGGTCCCAGCATTCATGATGGACTCTAGCAACGTGTCCAACGTGTCCAACGTGTCCAACGCGACGTACAACAACAGCAGCCACGTCTCATGTCTCTCTGGAAAGAACTATGAAAAGGTCTTACTATACCTGCTGCCCATCAGCTACTCTCTGGTCTTCTTCTTCGGCCTCTCGCTGAACGCCATGGTGCTATTCTTCATCACGTTCCGCACCAAGCGCTGGACCCCGTCCACCATCTACATGCTCAACCTGACCGTGTGCGACATCCTGTACGTCTTCACGCTGCCCTTCCTCATCTACAACTGGGTTAAGGACTGGCCCTTTGGCGAGGCAGTCTGCAAAATCTGTGCCTTTCTCTTTCAAGCCAACCACTATGGTAGGAGGTACGCATAGTAAACGGTATTAATGCTTCCTTAGTCTTTTTGTTGTATAATGATGACTGCATAATAACTACATCTCAAAGAACTGATAGAGTAGCTTACATTCATACCAAGTGTGTGCTAAATTCAAAAGAAAAGCTGTGTTGAAAAAAATGAGAAGAAAACTACAAGGGTTGACTACGTAACATTGTGGCCCCAAAATACTAAACATGACACATTACCATTACCACAGAATGTAGTCATATCCCATCAGGTGGTAAAACAGGTTATATGAATGCTACTGCAGTGTAAACACCCCACCTGTGCCTACAGGCTCCATTCTTTTCCTGTCTGCCATCAGTCTGCATCGCTTCATTGCCATCTGCTACCCGGTCCGTTCCCTCAGCTGGCTCAGCGTTAAACGCGCCCAGCTGGTGTCTGTGGGCGTGTGGGCCTGTGTGCTCTCCTGTCAGGCACCTGTTCTGTACTTCGCCGGGACTGAGTGAGGAAGCACCACACACACACACACCCACACACCCACACAGCTTCCATTTACTTACTATTCGTAACACATTTGAAATCTTATGAAGTGAAGTGCATTCAGCTCACATGAACAGGAGCTGGGCTACTGTAAGTCTGCAAGTCAATAAAATTGGCCAACAAAAGGTAAATGCTAAACAGGAAACTCTCCCTCTGAACACTCATTTGGAATCAAACAACGGGTTTGAATCTTGGCAAGAAAGGCAAACGCTTATTTACAGATATCTCGGCAGTAAGAGTTAAAAGGTCCCATGACATGCCACCAGGTGTGGGTGAGAGACTGATTTTCAAAACAGCTTGTAACGGCTAATCACACCCACACTTGGTGGCATGTCATGGGACCTTTAAGCATCACTCTCAAGGATGTCATGAGAAGGATTACATTGGGGATCAAACCGAGGACCTTTTAGTCGGGGAGTAGACTGCCCTGTTGCCACTGGACTATTCTACCTCACCCCACTGTCAGTAGTTATGGGGGCACAAGAAAGCTACACTTGCATTCAACCACAATGCATCTGTTGTTTTCCAGGACGTCCAACCATCGTTCTTTTTGCTATGACATCACGAACCCGGAGCTCTTATATCAATTCCTAGTCTACGGCTCTGTGATCTCTGTGGTGATGTTCGTCCTGCCCTTCATGCTGGTGATGGTGTGCTACGGCCTGATGGTGCGCAAGTTGCTGGAGCCCAGCTGGGGATCAGGGGAGGGCCAGCAGGGGCTCGGGGCGGCCCACCGCACCAAGAAGAAGTCGGTGAAGATGATCATCATCGTGCTGATGACGTTCATGTTCTGCTTCCTGCCCTACCAGCTGATCGAATACTTGAGATTCGTTATATATGATTCAAGAAAGGTCAGTTCGGCACACATCCTTAATCAAACACCTGACTCAGGATTGGATTGAAATCGGATAAAAGGGTCAATTTAAATCTGCACACACATGTATGTGTCTTCCTTAGCATTCTCTAATGTCTTGAGTTGTAGCTACAGATATTAGCGATAGGATTTTCAGAAGAGAATGCAATGTTTCTAGTTCCGATATTATTATTTTTTTTAACCCTACCTAACACCCGTCACCAACTTTGTGTTTGATCTTCTTTCTGTGTCACTGGATCAGATTACCTGTAAAATGTGGGAAGCGTTCTCCATAGCCTTCCAGGTGACCTGGCTGATGGCCAGCGCCAACAGCATCATGGACCCCATCCTCTACTTCATGGTTGGCCAAGACTTCCGTAAAAACATGATGAAGAAGAAGCAGAAAAAATCTGAAAATACAGTGTTGATGGCATCACTGTGATACCAGATTCTACCCGATATATAAAGCCTCGAAATCCAACAAACCTACCTTTAGTTTGTATGCGTCTTATCTCGTTATTGTTGTAAGTAGGTATGTGTAGCATCCCCACCGATGAATGGCCAAGACTTAAACTGATGGTTTTCTTGATTTATGTAAATCCTTCTGTAGTCAACCAATAAACCACCGTAAGAGCTATAGGCAGAACACAAATACAATGCATTTACTACCTTGCCAGTGTCATGTATTAACCTAGCATGACATTGAGTAGAATTACGTGGTATATGAACTTAACACAGGTAAGAAATGTCTTATTACCGTACAAAATCATTTCAAATGACATTAACACATGTTAACCGTATATTATACATGAACACTGACCTTGTGTCTCTTCGGCGGGTGCTAAAACAATTAAAAATGTAAACTGTATCGCTATCTTTGTGTCTTTGTTCACGTTTCTGTTGCGTTCTGTTCTTCTCCTTCATTCGCACCAGGAACTCGCTCTCAATACGGCACATTATTTCAACATAAAAGGCATAAAATTACAAGGCAGAATATAAGGCATTATAAATTCACCAAAAAATAAAAGCTAATAATAATTATAGCTCAGGAATAATCAATAGTGCTGTGTTTTCTTGAGAACTAATTTAGAAATTGGGTCCTTTACACTCCCACCAAAACTATGAGTATTTCATTATACAACATGAAGTACGAATAATTTTCTCAATAGAAATGACATTTAACATAAAGACTTTTTCTTTTTTTCTTTCTAAGCAGCTTCTAGCAGCAGGACCAGTTTCTGCACCGGTCGCTCCAACAAAGAGAGCTTACTCAAACGCTCACCCTTTTTGCTCAGTCTCTTATCTCCAACAGAAATCTTTGCTCTTCTTACAAGTCCATCCTTTCCCTTGACAGTCTCTATGACTCTTGCATGTTTCCACTCACCTCTAGGTGACAGTTCAGCAATGTCCATGCAACCCAGTCGCCAAAAAAAACGTCAGTGGTGTACGTTTCCATGAACACTGGATACGTAGCATTTCAACGTAAAAGATAGCGTGTTATACCTACAATATCCACGTGTGCCGCTGTGGAGGCGGGTTTCGGGGTTTGGGTTTCACGGCTTTCGCGGCAAATTGTGGACACGATTGTTTAGGGGGGGGGGGGGGAGACTGTTGATGACCGGGGAGGGGGGGGGGGGGGAGAGACACGTTTGTTGAGGGGGGACGACGACACATTGTAGGGGGGGGGGACACGTTAGTTGAAGGGGGGGGGGGGGGGGGGGGGGGGGGGGGGGACACGTTTGTTGAGGGGGGGGGAGACACGTTTGTAGGGGGGGGGGGCACGCTCGACAACGAGAGTTGGTTTTTATTGAACGCTCGACAACGAGAGTTGGTTTTTATTGAACGAGACTTCAACACGGAACAGCTGCGCGAAACGATGGTCACGTCACTCTCGGTGACGGTGTCGACAATAATGAACACACGAACAATGTTAATAGAACAACACACAACCACATAACATCCCGAACCCATTAACCCCACTTAATCCTAACAACAAAACAAGTTAACAAAAGCCCCATTTGTCAACTGAGAACCCCAATTCCCAGAATCCCCCGCGGCTCCGGAACACGGCGTAGCTTATATTAATCTTTATTATCTGAATGGGAAATGCAATATTTTAGGACAGATACACCATTAAACGCGTTTCTAATGACATTTCTAGCGAGAAATGTACATTTTCCTTACATAATCTTCAGTCAGTGAATGTGTATGATCTTTATTAATCTTTATTATCTGAATGGGAAATGCAATATTTTAGGACCGATTCACCGTTAAACGTGTTTCTAATAACATTTCTAGCGAGAAATATACTTTTTAATTGCATAATCTTCAGTCAGTGATTGTGTCTGATCTTTAGTTTTATAGTTATTAGGAGTTGATCGGCTCGCTCGCATGTTTCAACGACTTCAGGTTGCTTTCGCTAAACTAGCAGCTCACGTGCTTCCTGCGTTTGTGTTATTAAACTGTTACTTTATGTAACTTTTAATGATATCATCTTGTTAGAAACACGTATATCTGAGAGCCAACCCAGTCGCCAAAATCATACCTACGTTGACAGTGTACGTTTCGTGAACACTGGATTACGTCGCATTTCAACATAAAATAGCGTGTTATACACACACACACACGCACGCACATGCACAGACACACACACACAGACACACACACACACACACACACACACACACACACACAAGCACACACAAGCACACACACGCACGCACAGACACACACACACACACACACACACGCACACGCACACGCACACGGTGCATTTCGCTGCTAAAACCACAACAAAAAAATATTCCCTCAAATATTATTACTTTCAAAACGTTGGCCAAAATGGCCAATAATATCTTTTTTTTTTGGGATGCTTCTAGGTCCTAGAAGCATCTAAGGGCAGGTCTTCCAGTGCCTCTCTTTCTTCCGCGGTTGGGGCGTCGCAGGCCTTTGCGCAGGCCTTCGTCCCCCTAAGTTCAGACGTCCGTAAGGGACCCGGTGAAGTTCAAGGCGTCGCGGCCGTCGCGGTCGGCCCCCTCTTCTCTCCCCAGTCTCCTCCGCCTCACGGCGGCAGGAACCCCTCCCGTCCCGGTGTCAAGGCACTCGTTTGGACGCGGCAGCCGGTGGATGACCCCCGTGTCTCCGTCTAAGCTGGCCGTGGTTCGGGCGTTTGTTGAGGCAGCCGGTGGCTGGTGAAGGGGCATGACCGGTTGAAGAGGGTGGTCCTTCTGTGGCGAGTCGTGGTGCCACCTCTCATCCAAGACCCGTGAGACCTCCCGTCGCAAGGCGGTCGAGGCCACACCACAACCGATCTTGAATACGACCTCAGATCAGACGAGACAACCCGCTGAACTTAAGCATATCAGTAAGCGGAGGAAAAGAAACTAACCAGGATTCCCCTAGTAGCGGCGAGCGAAGAGGGAAAAGCCCAGCGCCGAATCCCCGCCCGCCCAGTCGGGCGCGGGACATGTGGCGTACGGAAGATTGTTTTCCCGGTGTCGGCGTGGGGGCCCGAGTCCTTCTGATTGAGGCTCAACCCATGGACGGTGTGAGGCCGGTAGCGGCCCTCGTCGCGCCGGGGCGCAGTCTTCCCGGAGTCGGGTTGCTTGGGAATGCAGCCCAAAGTGGGTGGTAAACTCCATCTAAGGCTAAATACTGGCACGAGACCGATAGTCGACAAGTACCGTAAGGGAAAGTTGAAAAGAACTTTGAAGAGAGAGTTCAACAGGGCGTGAAACCGTTAAGAGGTAAACGGGTGGGGTCCGCGCAGTCTGCCCGGGGGACTCAACCCGGCGGGTTACGGTACGGCGGCTCCATGTTTCGCCAAACATTGGCCATGTTACATGAACGCTGCGGTGCCCTGTGACGGCCAGCCTGGACACTCCTTCAACAAGGATGCGGCGGTCACCGTGTATTTAGAGGGTGTTTGTTTGAATCCCACATGGGGCCCAAAACAGGGAGACGTTTGTCCATTCACTAGATTGTCATACGACTTCTTTCCCTACAATAAATATAATAATCTCTTTCAAAACGGTTAAGGTCCACTTAAATATGCCAAAAGCGTCCTATCCTCCTCCTCTTATCAGTCTACAGTCTATCTACCTCCTCTAGTTCATCCCAGAACAAAGAACTCAGATCTTCTGCCTTTCTGTATTTCAGTAACTTCACTGCCTCATGCTAAATAACATGTAATTTGTCAAGATTCTCCATCGGGAAGCAAATCTATAGCTGGTCATTATTGATAAAGGCCTCCAAAATCGACAGCTAATTACTACCCCGAAACATATTCAAATATGATCATGTGTGGCACTGTTGCAATCGTCTCGAAACGTAGATGTCAAAGGACACCTTGTTTGCTCTGCTGCACCACCGGGAAGATATGTTCATATTTCTAATGGATTGATTCATATTTTAAGGTTCTCGGAGTGAGACTTTAAGTGGCTGCAGCAGAAGTGTTGAGACGAAAGATGATATCAAGAGATTTATAGAATATTCCCATTCACATTATGATTCTTCGTCGTAACATCCGACCAAACATCCTTTACATTAACAGAGCGAAGATTATGAAAGTCCAGGCTCAGCAAGTGCTCCATCTCTTTGCACCTGCACCCAGCGGCTCGCTTGCAAGATTTTGGCCTGAAGTTCTTCCCAGACCTATACCCTAACAGTCCAATATGCATATCTGAGAATCAGGCCTCTCTTCAATAATGACAAAATGTAATGAGAGAAATACAGATTCACTTTTTGTTATCTCATAAGCGGCGTGGTGCCGGCTCCTTTTGACCTTTTGACCCCAGACTTCAAAGACGTGGCCACAGGCCAGCGGTGTCTACACACATTAAGCCACAAATGTACACCTCCATCCCGCAAAAAATGGGGCCTAGAAACTAACCTCTGTCTTATGTACATTGGGGGCCTGCCCTTGGGGTCTGACCGCGCCAAGTCTCGGGCAGGAAGGGCCCCCCCTTCCTGCCCTCGGGGTCCGACCGGGCCAAGTTTCGGTGCGGAGGTCCCAGTTAGGCCCTAGAATAAGGTATTAAAATTTCAGGGCGGTAGGACCTTCCTATCTCAAAAACTGTTTTTCCACCACATTCTGAACCATTAGGTCTTGCAGGCTACACTTCTGAGGGGCTTTGTCCAAATGACACTCCATTTGGGAAAACTTTTTATCTCTAAGGGCTAGAACTCCAAATCTCGGATATGTCGTACACGGGGCCCCGGGAAATGTGTGTAAACATTTTAGCATCCCTAGCTATCTTGAAAAGGTCGGCAAAGGGGCGTGACCTCCAACAGTACAGTAAATGTACATAAGACAGAGGTTAGTTTCTAGTCCCCATTTTTTGTGGGATGGAGGTGTACATTTGTGGCTAAAGGTGTGTAGACACAGCTGGCCTGTGGCCACGTTTTTGAAGTCGGGGGTCAAAAGGTCAAAAGGAGCCGGCACCACGCCGCTTATGAGATAACAAAAAGTTAATGTGTATTTCTCTCATAACTTTTTGTCATTATTAAAGAGAGGCCTGATTCTCAGATATGCATGTTGGATGGCTAGGGTGTTGGTCTGGGAAGAACTTCAGGCCAAAATCTTGCAAGCGAGCCGCTGGGTGCAGGTGCAACGAGATGGAGCACTTGCTGAGCCTGGACTCTGTCGATTTTGGAGGCCTTTATCAATAATGACCAGCTATAGATTTGCTTCCCGATGGAGATTTTTGACAAATTACATGTTAATTAGCATCTACACGTTAAACTGAGTCCAATGAGATCAAGCTCGGCCTCTTGCTACACCGAGATCATGTCCTAGACCTAGGTGTACCATGTCAAATACATGTTACCATTAGCTAGAGTGTCGTTCTTGGTGTCATTGGACTCAGCTCAACGTGTAG
The DNA here is from genome assembly GCF_031168955.1 of Gadus macrocephalus. Classification (NCBI taxonomy): domain Eukaryota; kingdom Metazoa; phylum Chordata; class Actinopteri; order Gadiformes; family Gadidae; genus Gadus; species Gadus macrocephalus. The sequence continues at coordinate 13,676,418 of NC_082397.1, forward strand.
ATGCTAAATAACATGTCATTTGTGACAAATCTTTATCGGGAAGCAAATCAATAGCTGCTCAGTATTGATTAAGGCCTCCAATTTCGACAGCTAATTACTACCATTAAACATGTTCGAATATGCTCATGTGTGGCACCGTTGCAATCGCCTGGAAGCGTAGATGTTGAAGGACACCTTCTTCGTCCTCTTACGCCACCGGAAAGATATTTACATGCTTCTGATTGACTAATGAATTGATTCAGCTATTCCCCCAGAAGTCTGGGGTCAAAAGGTCAAAAGGAGACGGCACCACGCCGGGGTGGATCCAGATCTCGGGCAACAGCGCAGGGTTGCCAGGTCCTGCAAAAAACGTGCCCCCCACATACCGTTCAAAATCCACCCAAAATGTCCTAGAAGCATCCCAAAAAAAAATGATATTATTGGCCATTTTGGCCAACGTTTTGAAAGTAATAATATTTGAGGGAATATTTTTTTGTTGTTGTTTTAGCAGCGAAATGCACCGTGTGCGTGTGTGCGTGTGTGCGTGTGTGTGTGTGTGTGTGTGTGTGTGTGTGTGTCTGTGTCTGTGTGTCTGTGCGTGCGTGTGTGTGCTTGTGTGTGTCTGTGCATGTGCGTGCGTGTGTGTGTGTGTATAACACGCTATTTTATGTTGAAATGCGACGTAATCCAGTGTTCACGAAACGTACACTGTCAACGTAGGTATGATTTTGGCGACTGCTTTGGCTCTCAGATATACGTGTTTCTAACAAGATGATATCATTAAAAGTTACATAAAGTAACAGTTTAATAACACAAACGCAGGAAGCACGTGAGCTGCTAGTTTAGCGAAAGCAACCTGACGTCGTTGAAACATGCGAGCGAGCCGATCAACTCCTAATAACTATAAAACTAAAGATCAGACACAATCACTGACTGAAGATTATGCAATTAAAAAGTATATTTCTCGCTAGAAATGTTATTAGAAACACGTTTAACGGTGAATCGGTCCTAAAATATTGCATTTCCCATTCAGATAATAAAGATTAATAAAGATCATACACATTCACTGACTGAAGATTATGTAAGGAAAATGTACATTTCTCGCTAGAAATGTAATTAGAAACGCGTTTAATGGTGTATCTGTCCTAAAATATTGCATTTCCCATTCAGATAATAAAGATTAATATAAGCTACGCCGTGTTCCGGAGCCGCGGGGGATTCTGGGAATTGGGGTTCTCAGTTGACAAATGGGGCTTTTGTTAACTTGTTTTGTTGTTAGGATTAAGTGGGGTTAATGGGTTCGGGATGTTATGTGGTTGTGTGTTGTTCTATTAACATTGTTCGTGTGTTCATTATTGTCGACACCGTCACCGAGAGTGACGTGACCATCGTTTCGCGCAGCTGTTCCGTGTTGAAGTCTCGTTCAATAAAAACCAACTCTCGTTGTCGAGCGTTCAATAAAAACCAACTCTCGTTGTCGAGCGTGCCCCCCCCCCCCTACAAACGTGTCTCCCCCCCCCCCTCAACAAACATGTCCCCCCCCCCCCCCCCCCCCTTCAACTAACGTGTCCCCCCCCCCCCTACAATCGTGTGTCGTCGTCCCCCCTCAACAAACGTGTCTCTCCCCCCTCCCCGGTCATCAACAGTCTCCCCCCCCCCCCCCCCTAAACAATCGTGTCCACAATTTGCCGCGAAAGCCGTGAAACCCAAACCCCGAAACCCGCCTCCACAGCGGCACACGTGGATATTGTAGGTATAAGACGCTATTTTTTACGTTGAAATGCTACGTATCCAGTGTTCATGGAAATGTACACCACTGACGTTTTTTCTTGGCGACTGGGTTGGTCCATGACAACATCACCTACTTGCGAGTTTATTTTCGGTGAATGCCTGTCTTGCCAAGATGCTGTGCAGATATTCTTGTTTCCAGCAGCTCCAGATCTGCTCCGCTAAATGTTGCACTCTTCGCCATCTCTTTGCTCCGTACAGTAGGCCTATACGCCCTCTCTGGAGAATGTGGCGGGCGGAGGCAGTGCTGGGCCGGTCTTCATTTGGATGAGGTGATTGGGGGGTCAATGGCGCCAGACTGTCAGGACTGAACAAGGTGTCTACAGTGAGGGGTCTACTGTTGACTATTAGCCATAGCTTCATATAGCAGAGTTTGTAGTACAGAGTCACGCCTCGTGCCCATTGCACCGTCAGTCAAAGGACGTTGGAAGACGTGGCTGACGGATGGGGGAGCTTTCCAGGGTCGTCAGAGCCCGAGTAGTTTCACAGTGCTTACATTTGCATACGGGATCTGATTGGATGAAGGATCCGTCGCTGCGGCATCGATTTCTCCTCAGATTAGGCCAATAAAGCAATGATTAAAAAAAAAAGAACGCTCGATCAAAGGCCCGGCCCGACCCCAACGACCTCAACGACCTCAACGTCTCCCCCTGCTGGCCAAGAAGAGGGCTGACATCAGTTATATCTCAACGTGTCCCCCTGTTTGCCAAGAAGAGTAACTGTCACCAGTTTCACCTCAACGTCTCCCCCTGCTGGACGAGAAGAGAACTATCATAAGTCCCAACTAAGCAACCCCCTGCTTTCCAAGAAGCAAACTACTACTGCTTTCCCCACACCCAGCCCCAGAACACGCTTGCTTTCGGACGTCATGGCCGCACTCGATGTGCAGCCTCGCCTAGCAGAGGCGAGACCCGATCCAGATCCAGATCCAGCCCAGCTGAGGGCTACGGTAGCCAGGTACCTGGCAGCCAACGCCCAACCAGGCAAGCCACTGTCTACTAAAGAGCAAAAAGTCTGGGCTAGAAGAGAGGAGAAGTATAGAAGACTATTTGAAGTAAACAGAATATGGATTGTGGGAGTGAAGGTCGACACCAACCTATCCACGGACGCCTGGAACTACACCCTACAAGGTAGCAAAAGGGCTGCGATCAGACGCATGAGTTCAAAGACGAAGCAGAAAAAGGGGTCACTCGAGAAAAGGAAGAAAGTAGAGGGGCTCACCTTCACCCTGCTCAATGCTTACAATGTGGCAATCGATATGGATATGCGAAACAGGGACGGACGACCCAACGAGGGCACACCGCCTGCCGAGGTTCTGCCCCCACCTACTGGAGGGCCATCTAGCCCGTCTCCCACCAAGGAGTCTCCAGCCCCACCCACCCTGAAATGAGCGGCCATGGAGGAAACAGGAACACCATGTGGAGGGGAGAACCAGACCAGCCTCTACACCAACCTCGACCCAGCCTCACAGATGACCCACTATTCCCGACCATCATATTGGCTCCACCCCCATACGGGTGCTACGACCACCCCATATCTCAAGGGTCCGAAGACCCTGCCCTGCAATACCCAGTGATCCGTATAGCGAAAGGGCCGGTGGAAGTCTCGTACAACGGCCCGACCCAAAAAAATAAGTGGGAGTACGAGATGATTATTACCATGATGACAGGAACAAATCCTCAAATGGGACGAGAAAGCCCCTGGATAGAGAGGATCAGAAAAACAGAAGCAGAGAAGGCGGGGCCGATGAGGTGGACCAATGCAGTGATAAGAGGAAGGAGCAGCCCGGGTGCCATAATAAGTGAAGAAGAAGCCCGCTCTCCGCTGATCTTGAGGACAATGTACCAGGACAGGAGGCCAGAGAACATGGAGCGGCCTGCCTCGATATACAGAGACAGAAGGCCAGAGATCATGGAACGGCCCGCCGAGAGACCGGAGGGAAGTACGCGAAAGACTACTATGAAGAATACCAGAGGAGCCGATGACCCCATGAAGAAGGAATCCTGGAGAGGAGTCCAAGGGTACGAGGACGAAGGAAGGGACAAAAGGGGACCTGGAGTCTGAAAGAGGGGAACAAACAGAAGAAACAGAACATCCAGAGAGGAGCCACCGGACCCGTGTCAAGACAAGACTCCCACAGTCCGACCCAACCCGGATCAACGCACGACTCCAGAGATAAGGAAAAGGGAGGACACAGAGAAGACACTCCAAAGAAACCCGGAAAAAGGGCGACCGCCGGCCACTCAACCCGGCCGGCGGTCGTCCGAGTCGTCCGACGAGGAAATGACCAACCCCATGTTGTTCGACCTTCCGAGCCCGAACAACCCCAGTAACCCCCGGCGCAACCAGAGTGGGTCCCGTTCCCCCCCAGCCAAACTTTATGGCACCCCTACTGACAGACGTAGGGAGGGGAGTGAAACCTATACAGCATCGGGCCACCGGGACATGGCCCCTCTCGCCACCCACTTGCCACTGCTTAAAGCGGGGGCAGCGGCCTGGATCTGGAAGTTCGAGACAGAGACATCTGGAGATGTCCTGGCCCTAGGAGATATACAAGCCATCATCAGCAGGGCGCACGTCTCCACAAAAGCTATTGAATTGGAGAGATTGACCCGAATTGATGAACTGCCTGACAGAACCTTTTTCGATACATACCGGAACCTCTTCTGGAGGAGCCTCAAGAAACTAGTGGTGAAACGGATCAGTGTGTCCACGGTTCGGTTCAGATAACCGTTTTGGGCCTCGGTTTCGGATACGGTTCGGATTAGGATCATGTCCGTGATAGTAAAAAGGCTGACTTTTTCTTTGAAGATGAGCCCAGATCTTTTCTAGCTGTTCCACTCACATTAATAGTTGGGTGGCTGCGGCGAAGGTGTCCTGCCATATTCTAAGTGCTACCCGAGGAGTAAACGAAGGACGAGAAACAGTGTTTGCATACTGTCCTTTGCTTGTCAACTGTCTTTTTCCCCTGATCATCGCACTCCACACTAAAACCGAAATGATCCCACACGGCTGACTTTAATGAGGCTGGTGCTTCCTCAAATTTCCTCTTATTGTCATTTCCATTAATCTTTTCCATTCATAAATTGTCATGGACCGCTTAAAGTTTAATGCCCAGTTTGTTTTGAACACTGACGGGCTGAAGGGAGGGGCGGGAAAAGTCTCATTGGCTCGGGCAGCACTGGAGAGAATGCATTCCGCTGGGTCCTAAACACCCTTCGTATCGGACGTAGGCTACAGTAGGCAAAATACGCTACATAAGGCAATGCCTTCATGAAACCGAAATCCGCGGATCTCCAGAATGCTCCGAACTGTGGTAAACGAACCGAACGGATTCGGATACAATTGGATTCCGCTGCAGGCCTACAAGAAACTATACCCACCCGACAAAGGCAAAGTGGGAATCGCCGGCCTGACCATCGCATCGGGAAAATCCATCTTTGCGTCCGTAGATAGGGCTGAAGGGCTGTGGGCAGACAAAAATGACTGCCACCCACACGGCAGCGCCCTGGCGATTGAAGTTTTCCAGAAAGCAATCCTAAAGGGATTGTCACCTACGGTCCAGAATTGACTAAAGACAACGGTAGGGCTGTCCACCAAACCATGGGCGGACTGGGTAGAACACCTCGTTCACCACTTCAATCTTAATGAAGAGAGGCTGTTAGGCAAGGAAGAAGATTTAGAAGACAAGAATAAACAACTCATAAGGATGTAGATTAAGGAGCAAATGGAGAGGTCCCAGCTGCATAAAAAAGCTAAAGACGCCCGGGAACCCCTGGCCATGATGTCCCTGACGACCCAACCAACGGCACCAAGAGACCCCGCTACCTGAATGGCTACAGCCGGGATACCAACCCGCCTAATACCCTGGGTACGTGATGGCCGCCCTGCATCAACAATATCTGCAGCAACAACACCAGAACCAGGGATACAGAGGAAGAGGAGGAAGAGTCCCCCTCAGGGTCCGACACAGCCGGGCGTGCCCATGTACCCTGTACAATCATAGGGATGCCCAGAGGACGAGCAGGCGAGGAACGAACTAGGACTCGGACTACCTACACTGGAGGCATATGTAGGTGGACACCGATGCATGTTCCTAGTGGACTCGGGAGCATCCGTATCAACAATCGGAAGCCTCGCAGGAAGCCCACCTCCACTATCTCTAAAGACAATGGGGTTCTCTGGGAAACCCATGGAACAGCTGTTCACAACCCCACTAGACTTCAATATACTGGAACAGAGAGGATCTCATTCGTTCCTCTACGCCCCATCATGCCCCATCAACCTATTAGGCAGGGACCTGATGGGTTCCCTGCAGAACACATTGGCCTGCGTCTTGGGGGGCATCACCCTATAACACCCCACCAGGCCGGCCCCGGAAGAAGCACACATGTTCATGTTAAATGTTACGTATTTTAAGCACATAGCCACTAGGAAGCAGGATCGAACGCACAAGCTGCATTACCCTCATATAGCCACAAGGGAGCAGGATCAAACATGCAAGCTGTAATATCTACCCCAGCCACAGAAGGCAGCATCTTTAAGACAGACATGGAAGCCGCAGCTAAGACGTCACATAGGCAACGCCCACTTGGCCCATTTTCAGCGCCCGGAGCCAGAGGAGGTGGGAGACTCATAGGCGCCCCGCAGAGAGCCTCGGGCCTAAGCCCGGGGCTCGAAGTAGCTCGAGGTATTTCTTTCTACTAGTGTTAGATACAATTCCCTCCCTTTTGCTTCATAGTTACCACACCGAAATACTTAAACAAATAAAGTGAGTTAAAAGCGACCCGTTTCGAACTACTTTCAACAAGAGCAAGACATAATAGATGACCCAAGACCAGAAACTCATGAAGATACCACCATCTACTGGCAGGAACTGACAGGGGCAGCACAGACGACTCCAGGACTGGACAGGGCATATGAAGATTGGAAGATGTGGATCCAGGAAATGGGGGAATAAAATGAGCTGTTAAACCCATTACACTGCACACTCAACATAACCCACGAGCAGGATCTGCCCTATGACGAAACGTGGTAGGGCCAGAAAAATGGGAAACTGGAGGACCTAAGATGTGGAGATATATTCCTGGGACCCAAAGGAGTGGCGGCAGAAGTCAACCTCACAAGAACAACTATCGTGGTTCCAACTGGAACCGGAGAGTGTCCCTCATGTCTCCCTCTTAGTCAGCACCGACCACCAACCCAAACAACTTGGACCAATGGTAAAGAGGACCCAGGCGGTCCGCGCGTGGTACACCACGGGTAACAAATATCTTTTACACAGCACGAACACGAGTTCTGAAGGATATCCTCACGAACCACAGACAAGGAGATCGGTAAAAAAGTGGACGGACATCGGATGATGATCACAGTAGAAATCACAGGAAGTGACGACTCAGAGGACCCAGAAGTGACCAACATGCTCACTCACAACAAGGAGACGTGTGGGCAAAGGGTCCATATGATGTAGGACACACCCCGCAACACAACATTGTCGTAGACATTGAGAACCCTCACTGACCAGAATGGAGACACCAATACAGGATAAAGGAAGACGCTAAGGAGGGAATCAGCGACACCGTAACTGGGAAAGTTAGGGAGGACAGTGGGGAAAAGGTGACAGCTCTTCCATTAGCATTAATGGCCATACGCTCCTCCCCCTCAAGCACCACCCTTCTCAACCCCCATGATCTAGTCACAGGGCGTCCCATGCAGGGACCACACAGTCCACCGTCCAAAGGGTGGTAATTCTTCTTTAAAAGGTTGTTCTCCCAGATCACTGACCAAGGGAAGTCCGAGGCAGAGGACCCTTCTCCACCAGTGGTGACACCTGGCGAGTGGATCTGGGTGAAAAAGCACCACCGAAAGAACCTAGAGGATCGGTGGGAGGGGCCATACATGGTACTCTTGGCGACACCCTCTTCCGTTTCTGTAGAGGACCGACGAGGAGCCCAGTGGCATCACCTGAGCCGGTGCAGCAAAGCAGATACCCCTGGCAGATCGTGGACAGAGACCCTGACCCACCTAGCTGCACTCCAAGCCAAGGGCAACCACGCCCCGCCCCAAGACGATGGGCCGGAGTATGCACCTAGGGATGTACCTGGTGGGACTCCTACTGGTGGTCCTGTTGCAGGAGGCAACGGGAGATAGCCCCGTCATACGCAAGGGCACAGTCAGGTTCCCACCGCACGCGACTAGAATACCAGGGCGTGTCTTGCTTAAGTACTGCCATGGGGTAGAAAGTGTCTTTGAGATAGATTTCTGTCGGATACTACCCTGTTGTCCATGGACTGACACGGTCTACTTGGCAGAAAAGTACATGTGTGTAGGAACCGGACCAGATGGAGAATACCTAGGTAGATATGCCTGCCGGACATGGTCACAGGCGTCATGGATTACACACCCTGGGTACAAGGAGGGATACTACCCTCTGACGTCTAGATACAAGGTCCTCCAAAAGGGAATAACCCTGACGAGAAAGACGTATGGGTTTATGGAAAGCTGGATTAGTGATGGTAAAGCAGTCAAGGGAGAGACGATGTTCGTGAGGATAAAGGCAGAGTTAATCATGCCTGAGAATAGGTCACGAAAGACGGACAAGGACCGTTTTTTTCTAGTGCTAAGGGCAGATATAGAGGGAGACGACCCAAAGATATTGATCATTCTATCGGGATATGCATGCGGGCCCACTAAAGGGATGAAGGGTTACTTGGAAGCACTTGGTTTACGCGGAACAATGGGAGGTAGAGACGGGTGAGTTTATGTGGATAAAATGGATGAATTAAACAGCCCGGGCACAGGGCAAAACCAACTATATTATCTGCGCCACAGGGCGACCCACCCTGACCACAGCCCCCGCTAGGATCACTCCTCATAATTCACAACAAGGGTTTGCATGTCTATTGGAGCTGGCCACATCCCAGGGTGCTTGATTACTGTCAAAGCCCGACTACATATCGTGTACCCCCAGATTAAGACCATACCCCACAGATACGAGGTTAATCTAACCCCGGACTATCATTGTATCACGGGGAGGGGAACATGGAGGAAGGTAGGGTCCTTTCCCCCTTGGGCATGTAATACCACTAGGGAAATAGATTTGCTGACCAATATGACCCATGCCCGAAGGGACATATGGTGGTTCTGTGGAAGAAAAATCCTCAGGGTGGGGTTCTCCCCATAAAATGCTCAGGGACATGTGCCATAACACAATTGGTAATGCCGATCTACGTTTTACCGGACACCAAGACGGTGATGGATCTCAAATTATTGAAGGATGGGAACTTCCTAGATTTTACCCGCCAGAAACGGGTGTATGAACCTGTCCCGGGGAGTTTTGAATATATATATATATATATATATATATATATATACTGTGTATACATACACACACACTAGGGGTGCCCCAAGGGGTACCTAACGAACATAAGGCCCGCAATCAGATAGCTGCAGGATTTGAATCTGTTCTGTTTTGGTGGTCCACCATTAATAAAAATGTTGATTGGATAAATTCCATTCACTATAATCAGCAACAGTTTGTCAATTTTACAGAGGTGGCAGTCAAAGGACTGTCCGAACAATTGGATGCCACCTCCAGGATGACATATCAGAATAGGCTAGCCTTGGATATGTTATTGGCAGAACGAGGAGGTGTGTGTGTGATGTACAACATGTTGTACTTGTATCCCCAATAAAAGACCACGGATGGGTCGGTGGCCAGGGCGCTGGCAGGATTACAATCCCTCAGGTTAGAAATGGCAGAGAACTCTGGCATTAATGACGCTTTCACTGGATGGTTGGAGAACCAGTTTGGTAGGTGGAAGGGCCTGATCCAGTCAGTACTTGTCTCGGGAATAGTGGCAGTTAGCGTGTTAGTTGCTGTTGTATTCCATGCATGCGAGGGCTACTGAATCGGCTGATCACAACAGCCGTTGGTGCACCAGAAGCGCTAGGAGCCATCCAGGTTTACATGGGGATCAGATATGATCCGGTGAACACGGACGAGATATCATCCGAGGGACCCGACCTGATCCAGCTGCAGTATGTAGAATAGTCAACACCTGTACTAACAATGTTCCTGGTTTACTTGAATGACGAATTATTAAACGACAAATGCGGGTTATGTTTGTTATTGTATAGTTTTGTTTGGTTGCGAGTGTAAAAAGTAGTTTCTGTATCTGTCACACCCCGCCTCGGGTGAAGGTAATGTAACCTTAATAAACCAGACTTTCAAACCCATAGGATGGCAAGGCACACAGTTGCAAATCGGTTTTTAACAACATTCATTCCCCCAAAGTGTCAGATAAGTGCAAAACATACAGAGGAGGCCAACACCCAAATATCTGAAAATAGTAAAATAAAAACATTCAAAACCAATACCAAAATCACATAATTCAATCAACTCAAATAATCAATAATCAAATATTCTCTTTAATAAATCAAGCATATTCAAAATCAAATACCGGTACTTCAAATAATTAATGTCAATAAATCAAATACAATAACTGAATGCATTTAACCATAATTTACAACATAATGTAATAATCACCTCAATTTAGCATCTCGTGGAGAGCTGAGCACCCTGCTCAACACAGACAACCTCTTCAGGCAACAACATACAGCAGACTGTCAGAAGGACAGCAGCTCACCCACCCATCGCCCCTCCCACTAGACAGGCCCAATCAACAGTGGGATTATAATACTGTGGCATTTGGCAAATCAACCATGAATAGAAAAATACAGCATGCATGTTAAAGTTCACTTCATCTTATAGATCAGTGATTTTCACTAGTGCATTGAGGCTTGTCGCTCATTAATGTCCAATGTCAATGTCCAGTGTCCTCCTTTGAGACAAGGGAAAATGGTTTGGCCCAAATTGGGCCAATCAGTGGCAGCAGGTGTTTCCTGACACCATATTTAAAGCCCTCAGCCCCACCCAGACTGTTTTAGTCTGCAGTACAGAGCCACGGTGAGAGGGAGAGATTGTTTGTGCGTGTTTGTTGCTTGAATAAAGAGCTTGAATATACTGTATGCTTGAAGATTTGCTGTTCATGCACTATCCATCAATGCACACTATTGATAGGCAGTTAAACAGACAGGGACAGTGGTCAAACTGTCACAGTATCACTGCACTGATAATGGCGCTGTTGAATTTCTTTGAGCCAGTTGGCTACATGTTTCTTGCTACTGATACGGCCGAGTTGATGATGAGGGACGAACATTGGGTTCCTAAATTTTATAATTGTATTCTTCAGTCGCTTATTTTTTGTACTTTTCACTTTCAATGCATACTGAAAATGTATGACTTTGTGTTACACATACCTGGAAGTACTTCTTGGGATTTCTATGAATGCATTTATCTATGTGCCTTTTTGACTATGATGGTATGACATGATTGTGTGACACGTTGGTTATATGTCTATTGTTGTATTGTTGACAGTGGGCTGTATATCCTATGAGACCCACCAAGTAAATGCCGTCTTAGAGGACGTAATGTGGTTTTTTTATCTCCATATGAGTTTGCCATTTATTAATCGGTTGGTGGTGTTGATTTTTTATATTTTGATTTAATGTTTTCGGTGTGGTGCTATTGCTTAGAGAATGGTCATCTGAGATGACCAAGGAGAGAATTGTGACGCAATAAAGCACATAAGCTGCAATAACTGCACATAGCCACAAGGGGAGCAGGACCAGACATACCAAACATAAGCTGTAATAACTGCACATAGCCACAAGATGGCAGCATCACCACATATGAGGAAGCCGGATGCGGGCTCTCAAAATCATAGCCAATCAGAGCATGCACTACGTCATATAGGCCACGCCTACTCTGCATTTGCGCAGACCCGCCCCAAGGAGGGCGAACACACGGTAGCTCATTTACAGTTTTTCTCATTCGCTTTGGTACATTTCTCAGATCAGAATTGAAATTCTCAAATCTACCTGTTAAATCTTCACATCATTGTGTCACTTGTGCACATCAAAAAAGCAGTTTCTCATTTCTTTGAACTAGTTGCAAATGCTTTGGTACATTCATGCAAATGATTATGTACAATTCTCTGCTCTTTCCTACATTATCAATTGCCTACGTCATGTTGATCAAAATGTATTGTATTGGGTCTCTATTGAATAGTCTCACCCCCACATAATTTAGGCATTAGTTCATTGCATAAGTCTTTACATGCAAAACCATCCCGAATACTTTAATAAATAAAGTGAGTCAAAAGCGATCCTGATTCGAGTACCTTTTCTAAAGATCGTGTGTGTGTGTGTGTGTGTGTGTGTGTGTGTGTGTGTGTGTGTGTGTGTGTGTGTGTGTGTGTGTGTGTGTGTGTGTGTGTGTGTGTGTGTGTGTGTGTGTGTGTGTAAGACGTCAACCTCGTAGAGCTCCGAAATCATGACCTCAACACAGAGACAAACGCTCTTCAAATTAGCCTACCGATATTTGTAGGAGTGAATTTGCTCCAAAATCGATTTGTTTGCGGACAGCCTGCTGCTGTGGAATTGCGGACAGGGGTCATCAAAATTGGCCTATGATAAGCAACGCCTTTAGGTGGGAACGGTGCGGTTCATCTCGTCAGTTCAAGTATTGTTCATGATGGAATAAAGATCAGTTCAACGGGAGCATTAGTGCCAGGCAGGACACGGCAAATTATATATATATATATTTTTGGCTCTTACTCATGAATATTCATGACATGCAAATGCACGCCTCTGATTGGCTAACTGGTGGCCGAGGCCATGAATACTAATTCATAGCAATCCAACCCCCTTTGGTTGTTGAACGGGCGGTGGATGATTTCTCATACGAAGCTTACAGTCAGCATGGCCAAGTTCATGACAATAGAAACACTCACAAGTCAGCGAAACTGACTTGTGAGAGTGGTGGGGTGGGACACACACACACACACACACACACACACACACACACACACACACACACACACACACACACACACACACACACACACACACACACACACACACACACACACACACACACACAATATATATATATAATGCTGCATCAGCATTCACACTAGCTACAAAATGTAGCCTACTACCAGAAGAACATGCGTGTGACGTGTGATACATGCATATGGCCTATAGGCCTATCTGTCACATACAGGCACGTACGCGCGCACAAACAAAATTATGTCTCTGCAAGCAAAATAGTTTTTGATTGCCTGACTTTAAATTAATTAACCCATCAATAATAACGAATTTAAGCTTAAATAGCCTGCTTAATATCTCTTCATCATGAATATAGGCTAAATCATTTCAATAATGCATAGGTGATAGGCCTATACGCGTCTCTACGTTCGGCTTGCCATAGACTTTGTATGGAGTCGTGTCGCCCCGACGCGTCCCAGCATTAGATTAGATTAAATAAACTCCAATGTCTGTTTACACTAATTTGTCTTGCATTACACATCTCTTAGTAGGCAAAAAAAAGCGCGGTTCCTTTATAAGGAAAAGCAAGATCGAATGAGCGATATCAGCTGTAAATATTTTGGACAGCGATGCGTTTTGAGCTATTTGGTGATTTTGCATATTTTATAGCTTTTGGTTTGAACGTACAGAAACGTGCCATTCATGGTAGGTGCGTCAATCGATTTCGTACAACGAACGTGAGTCTTTTTGAGGTGCCAACGCACGTTGATTCTGCGACCAGAGAAGTACATTGATATTTGACTCTGGATTGACTTCCAATACACATTTGCTGCAATTTTTAACTTCGTTCCACATTTGTTGGGTGAGTTTTTAATGACGCAAAGCTTTTCTAATTTAAAGTTGCTGTCGTATTCATGGAAATTGGGATCAGTTTTGTTTTCTTGTCATAACATTTTGTTTAAGAGATTCAGAGAGTTTAACATGGTAAAGTTAGAGTTAAAGGGTGTTGGAGGTGATCAAGTAGATACGCATTGGAGATGGTAAAGTTAATGCGTTGGAAAAGGTAAAGTTAAACCCATTGTCAGTGATTGAAGGACATATGTCATACAGGTGTTCCAGAGTGTAGAACATAGTCCAATAATAATTGTATGTTAATACTATTTCATGAATATTTGTTCAGATAATAAAAATGCATCTATCGTCCTAAAATAAATACCATACGCTATCCTCGAGTAGGCTAAATGGCTCTTAAAAATTATTTGGTGCAAACATTGCGATTGAAAAATAACCTTCCCAGACAGCAAGCAAACATTGAATAAACATTGATTTTCCATCTGAATCATCATTATGGTTGATATTGAAATTTCACTGCAAAATAAATGTTGAAACACCATTACCATATCGATGAAACCTGATGTTATCAATGTTGATGGCAGCAACATTGGAACAACATTGATCTATTGTTATCTTTATGATTGAATATGCATTGATATTTGGGTTACCGGCCGATGTTATAATTATTTTATCTGGGTTGGGTGCAAACAGTGTGAGGGTGCTTGTTCACTTGTCTGGGAGGCAAATCGCTGTCCTGGTGTTTTCCAGGAGGAGCCGATTCCAAGCATAACTAAAATATGTCCCATCCCTAGCCAGCATGCAACCAGATGCAACCACATGCAGTTTCTTCAGAAAATGCACATGCGGCGACATGTTTAGTTGGTGTGGATGCAAATCAAACCACACTATTGTTCGTGATCATGCGTCTTATTATTAGAGTGAGTGCAAAGCAATTGTATGCTTAATATCCCTTGATATCTTTGTCCCATTCATTTTCTCATTTTAATGCTCTTATCAACATGGCGAAGTGCATCGGCTTGCCTTGTGCAAATGTATTTTTATTGATAACAACATTGGCATATACTGATCAAAACAGGACGATACAAAAAAAAAAGCCTATAGTGCAATTAAACGATGAACATTAGGGATGGGCAAAATTATTATTTTCCGGGAATCAGTTCTTTCAGTTCAGTTCACTATAACGATTCGTTCGTTTGATTCGTTACGTCAGATTACGTCATTTGACAGGAAATCTCACAGGTGTCTGCCCCCCTCCCCCGTGAGACGGTCCTGAGCATAATGTAAACGACTTCTAGGCTCTACCCTCCGTGAAAATCCACAAGATATAGCATTTTGTAGCACTAAACGTCCCACCAATATTTATACCACTTGCTTACTCTCTATATGTCATTCATGGTTTTATATTTATATTTTATTTATATTTACTTTACATTTAATTCTTCATTATTCAGGCATTACAGAACATTCATGGTCATAAATAAGAAACACAAACTGCAGTTTAATTTCTTTGTTTGTTCTTGAATTGACGTAGAATGGAGCAAAGACTCCTGGGATTGGGAAATGCGTTTATCCAATAAACAGATGGAGGTTAAGTCTATTTTCGGAAATGTAGGGGGATATATGAGTGGCCCCACGTCGAATGGCATGACCCAAGATACGTCAGACAGAGAATGCGCGCAAATTCGACGGTACCACCTTGTCATTTGTTTACCCAGGTGCCATGGCAATACCATTGCTACCTCTCATTGGCTGAATCTTTGAGAACGTTGTAGACTCAATCAATATAAGGTCGCGGGGAGACGAAGCTCTGTTCATTTGTATATTTTATTTACGTGAGCATATTTTTGTTTTATGTTAAAAAAAAAGAATCAAAGAACCAGTTCTCTTGTTTTGGGGAACCAGTTCTTGTCGGTCACCTTCGGGATTCGTTCGTTGTGAACGAATCGGTCGCGACCGACTCATCCCTAGTGAACATACAAACATACTGCCTTGAACATAGCAGTCAGGCTACTGCTTCTTTGTTTTGAGCCAAAGAAAAAATTAATGCCGTTAATAACGCGTTTAACTGACAGCACTAATAATAATAAAACATATGGAAGCACTTTACTCATGATAGCCAATTAGCCACCACAAAACATCTCTAAATTTACAATTTACAAAATCAACTATAGCTCGGAGATGAAAAACATAAACTGGAACAACATCCTGTTATTTTTTAACTTCACGCTTAAATAGATTTCCATATGTAAGATGATTTTTCTCACTACAGGGGGTCCCAGCATTCAGGATGGATTCCAGCAACATGTCCAACGCGACGTACGAGAACGACCTCGGCCCATGTTACTTTGATCAGGACATTAACAAATTCATACAATACGTGTTGCCCGTCATCTACTCTTTGCTCTTCTTCTTCGGCCTCTCGCTGAACGCCATGGTGCTATTCTTCATCACGTTCCGCACAAAGCACTGGACCCCGTCCACCATCTACATGCTCAACTTGACCTTGTGCGACATCCTGTACGTCTTCACGCTGCCCTTCTTCATCTACAACTGGGTTAACAACTGGCCCTTTGGCGAAGCATTCTGCAAAATCTGTAGATTTCTCTTCGAAGCCAATCACTATGGTAGGAGGTACGCATAGTAAACAGTATTAAGGCTTTCTTAATCTTTTTGATGTATAATGATGACTGCATAACTACATCTCATATAACTGATATAGTATCTTACACCCATACCAAGTGTGTGCTTAATTCAACACAGAAGAGCTATGTTGACATTTTGTGAAAAGTGCAATTCAGAGATGTGCTTAGAAAACTAGAGGGGTTGACTATGTAACATTGTGGCGCCAATATACAAAACATGACACATTACCATTAACATTAGCACAGAATGTATTCATGTCCTATCATGTGTTAAAACAGGTTATATGAATGCTACTGCAGTGTAAACACCCCACCTGTGCCTACAGGCTCCATTGTTTTCCTGGCTGCCATCAGTCTGCATCGCTTCATTGGTATCTGCTACCCGGTCCGTTCCCTCAGCTGGAACAGCAATCGACGTGCCAAGCTGGTGTCTGTGGGTGTTTGGGCCTGTGTGCTCACTGGTCAGGCACCCGTTCTCCACTTCGGTGGCATAGGGTGAGGAATATACACACACACACCCCACGGCCTGGCATAAGGGAGTGTTATAATGTAAGGTCATTCAGCAGACGAGACACTTCTAACCAAAGCGACCTCCAGTGTCCGTGTTATAAGTGATTAAAGGGATGCAAAGATATATCCCTAAATTGGACGATGCCTGTCTTACCCATCTAGGCTACTGTAACTCTGCATGTCAATCGAAGTGGCTAATGTAAAGAAAATGCTAACCAGCAAACTCCCCTTCTGGACACGGAATTGGGATTTGGAATTGAACAATTCAACGGAATCTTTGTAGGATAGGCAAATGCAAATGTACAGATATCTCGTTAGTAGAGTTAAGCCTCTTTCTCAAAGATGCCATAGGAAGGATAACATCAATGCCAGTAGCCACAGCACTATTCTACCTCACCCAACTCTCAGTAGTTTTGGGTGGCCAAGAAAGCTACACTTACGAATCACACATTAAACAAGGGTTAAGCCGCACTTATTTCATTCATCTTCGACAGATAATACAATCGCGGTCTCTAGGGTCGCCGTGAGCCTCTAGTCGCTCGGGGTCCCGAGCGCTTCCTTCTCCCCCCCCGCCCCCGTTCTCTTGCTCCTTTAAAAGGTGGCTCCCGGGTCTTTTCCTCCCTCCGGCAGGTGTCCCCTATCTCGCTGATTGGGGGGAGAGACTTGATGCTCTCTGTCGCCGGTTAGTGGGTGGCGGCGGTATACGCCGTCCAACACACACACACACACACACACACACACACACACACACACACACACACACACACACACACACACACACACACACACACACACACACACACACACACACACACACACACACACACACACACACACACACACTTGTCCAAAGCGACCTCCAGTCTCCTTGTGATTAAAGGGACACGCCGAGATATCTGTAGATTGGCGAATGCCTGTCTTATCCAGGATCAGACACGTTTTTTTTTATTCCGCTTCCATTGACTTACTATTCGGAATCGTAACCCATTGGAGCTCTTACGAAGTGAATTGCATTCCCCTCACATGAACAGGAGCTGGGCTACTGTATGTCTACAAGTCCATATAATTAGCCAACCGAAAGCAAATGATAACCAGTAAACTATCCCTCTGAACACTCAATTTGAAATCAAACAACTGGTCTGAATCTTGGCAAGAATGGCTAACACTTATTTACAGATATCTCGGCAGTAAGGATTAAGCATCACTCTCAAGGATGCCATAGGAAGGATTACATTGTGGATCGAACCAAGGACCTTTTGGTCGGGGAGTAGACTGCCCTATTGTCACTGCACTATTCTACCTCAACTCACTGTCAGTTATGGTGAAGAAGAATGCTAGACTTGCATTCAACCACAATGCATCTGTTGTTTTCCAGGGAAAACGACAATAGCTCTTATTGCTATGTCCTCACGAACCAGACGCTCTCAGGTGCATTCCTAGTCTACAGCTCCGTGATCTCCGTGGTGATGTTCGTCCTGCCCTTCATGCTGGTGATGGTGTGCTACGGCCTGATGGTGCGCAAGTTGCTGGAGCCCAGCTGGGTATCAGGGGAGGGCCAGCAGGGACTCCGGGCGGCCCACCGCACCAAGCAGAAGTCGGTGAAGATGATCATCATCGTGCTGATGACGTTCGTGTTCTGCTTCCTGCCCTACCACCTGATCGAATTCTGGAGACGCCTCATTCTAGATGATTCAGAAGAGGTCAGTGCAGCACACATCCTTAATCAAATACCTGACACAGGATTTGTTTGAAATCTGATAAAACTATGTATGTGTTCCTGTTAGCATTCTCTAATGGCTTGAGGTGTAGCTACAGATAGCTACAGATATAGCTATATGATTTTCAGGAGAAAATAAAATGATTTGAAGAGAAACATTTGCTGGAGGAATTAACCCATGGATTGGCACGTTTCATTCTAGAGGAAGTTTCTATTTCTGATATTTATCAAATTTTTAACCCTGTGATTTCACGAGATAATGTCTCAGCAACACCTGCCACTAACTCTCCCTGATTTGAGAGAGTAATTTTTGTTTGATCCTTTTTCTGTGTCTCTGGATCAGATGACCTGTAAAATGTGGGGACAGTTCTTCATAGCCCTCCAGGTGACCTGGCTGATGGCCAGCGCCAACAGCATCATGGACCCCATCCTCTACTTCATGGCTGGCCAAGACTTCCGTAAAAACATGATGAAGAAGCGAAATAAATCTGAAAACACGCTTCCAGAATGTGCAAATACAGTGTTGACGGCGTCACTGTGATATAGCATCAAAGTCCGGTCTCAGCACGACCCAGACTGCTGAAGTGGAGCTCAAATCAGCATATTCGTCAAAATCCCACAAACCTACATTTAGTTTGTATGTGTCGTGTCTCGTTATTGTTGTAAAGGTATGTCTTACAGAGTACTGCATTAAAGGCACTTATAACACATGATTATATTAATTATTTAGCTTTTTTCTTATTAAAAAAGTCATGAGCTGGTTTCAATCACGCTCTCCGATACTGGTATAATGTTCAGGGCACCTGCAGGTTGTCCTGCACCAGCTGCAGGTGGTCCTACTGCAGCTCTGCAGGTGGTAAAAAGAAACAACATCACATTGATCCACTATTCTCCAGGCTAATCAGCATTTTTAAAACGAATTATTGCATTCATTGGCAGGGGAATTAAAGCTTATCTTCAAACTGTAGTCCCTAGAACATGGAACATATGGATATCCAACCCGGTCTCACGAAAAGTCGTGACACTGTCACGTTATTTAATCTATTGAAACGTGTTCAGGATCACGTATTTTCAAAATTTTCGTGTTTTAAAGCACAAATTTCAAACCCATGTATTTCAATTGGAAGTATTTGTCGTGTCACCAGCACGACTTCCAAACTAAGGTTCTGTGCAGGAGCGTTCTCCCTAATGTCCCTTAAGGAGCTCCGAACAGTACATTTATTGTTAAAAATTGTGAACAATATGACAGCTTTAGGCCACCCGTTTCTACTTTCACCTTTGATTCTGAGAAATTGTGACAATTCACGGATATACGCTATTAAATGCAGGTGCGCTGCTCAGGCAAACCGCAAAAGAAAGAAGGGTAGCTGCTTAATCTTAATCTGAATTGTATGTCTTGATGTTTTGATCTAGCCATAGATCTATTGTCTTGTTTTTGGCTATGTGAATGGAAGTCCGCGTCGATGCCTCGCAAGTCCAGTGTCGCGAGCGGACGTGACATCTAGAAGTCATACCGTATAATAATGGGTTATCATTAATATTGATGCGTAGGGGTTGATTATAACTCTTGTTTATTGTTTATACCACAGTCTGGGGAAATACTCGTATTCTGATTGGCTGCAGGGTGTGTATTATCTCCTGATATAGGCTACAGACACCTGCTAAGTAGTTCCAGTCAGTGTTTAGATTCTCTGCCCGAGCGTTTTTACTTTTATTTTATCATTATCATAAATTAGCCTAATCTGAGGAGAAATCTATGCCATAAACAGAAATATTATGGGTCTTTATTACACGGGTCTTCTCAATGCCGTGGAACGCTCCGTTCACTTGCATGGGTCCGGGGATATCTCGGGATTGGTTTCTTTATTAATCGAATGGGAAATGCAATAGGTCTATTTTAGGACCGAATCACCGTTGAACTTGTTTCTAATAACATTTCTAGCGAGAAATATACTTTTTACTTGCATAATCTTTAGTCAGTGATTACGTCTGATCTTTAGTTTTATAGTTATTAGGAAGATTTTATCGGCTCGCTCGCATGTTTCAATGACGTCAGGTTGCTAAGGACGCTGCTTTCGCTAAACTAGCACACACACACACACACACACACACACACACACACACACACACACACACACACACACACACACACACACACACACACACACACACACACACACACACACACACACACACACACACAATGCATTTCGCTGCAGATATTCCCTCAATTATTATTACTTTCAAAACGTTGGCCAAGGTGGAATATCCTTTTTATTTGGGCTGCTTCTAGGACATTTTGGGTGGATTTTGAACGGTATGTGGGCGGGACGTTTTTTGCAGGACCTGGCAACCCTGCGCTGTTGCCCGGGGTGCTGAAATGCTCCGGAACAGATCTGGATCCACTATGGCCAAAAGACTTGTATGCCCCCCCCCCCCCCCCCCCCCCCTTAAATAAATTCTATGGCAGAATAAAGAATAAATTCATGCATTATCATTCAACTTGAACATGTGTTTTTACTGTATAGCGTGGTGGAGGGCTGACGTATGTTTCCCAACCCGGAAGTGAGCGTCGCCCTGGTTTCCCTTGACTAAAGAGTAGGGTCCGACTGCGTCCTGCGTCCTAGAAATACACGCCCCTCGTGGGAAATACACGCCCCTCGTGGGAAATACACGCCCCTCGTGGGAAATACACGCCCCTCGTGGGAAATACACGCCCCTCGTGTGAAATACACGCCTATACAGAGTAGGGTCGGGGGCGTAGTCGGCCCTGATTGGTCTGATTCACGACGGCGTCTCTTCTCTTGTCGAACCTACTCCGTAGATGTAACGAACTGGTCAACAGCAGACAGCAGAAAGATGATTGCCTCGATTGATTTGGTAAGTGGACTGCATTATCAGTCAGAGATCGTATACTGTCATTGTTCTTGGTGTAGTTCTACTTTAAATTTTCATGTACACTCACAGCGTAATAATGTGTCGTCAATCCAACCACAAATTGGCTGCGTTTTTGGGATGTCTCTGCTAACTTTTCTTTTATGTTGATATTGCTTAAGCTTAACAGTTGTTGCTTTTCATGTTACCTATTTAATTGTTAAGTACCGCGTTTGATGCCGTGTTGGTTTTTGTCGCAATATACTCTCACTGGTTTGTATTGATTAGATTATCATCATTTCGCCGTGTTACCGATTTGAAGTTGTCATCCCATGGCTATGTGATTAGCCCCTGACTTGCCTAGTTTCCCACAGCTCATTTTGGAAGGTGGTCACGTTCCCCTGACTTGCCAAAGTTAAAGTCGTTACTAGGCAATCACGTTCCCCTGATTTGCCTAGTTTCCTTTTATGTTTTGCATCTTTCTCACTTTGCTGTCTAACCTGACAACTGTACAATGCTTGTCATCAAATTTGTATTAGGGTTGTTGCGCAACAATTGATGCCTGGCACCTCGACCGAGGAGACTGGCTTGGACATTGAGGTAATAATTGCTGAGATAACAAGCACATCAGGAAAATGTGTGTAGGGCTATGACTGTTCATCTTACAACCTGTTTTATGGCACAGGGTGTTCCACAACAACTATATGGCATCGACTGTGGAGTCTTTATGGTCATGGTGAGTTACCATGCTCCATTCATTTGCTTTATCATACCTTTTTTAACACACAGCATTTTATTTTCTAATGTTATAATGGCCAATTTTTTTTCTAAGATGACTATAAACTAGTCTTAACTGCCTAAGCATGCCAATTGCTGGTAAAATCACACCCTGCCTATGATCACAACCTAACATTATTACATTCTATGTTCTACAGTACTCCTGGTACATTACCATGGACGCGCACTTCGATTTCAACGTTGTAAGTACTATCTGTGTGCTAGCGTCAGTATTTAGAAGCAGCATCATAATGGTTATGTGGTAAACTTCATTTTAATGTTCTTCTTCAGTTGGATATGCCTCATCTCAGGAGGTGGTGGTGCAAGCTCCTTTTGGACAACTACGGGATTGAAGGGTATGGATCTTAACCTACAAATGCAAAATAAATACATTTTTCATGTTGGCTTGGCAACCCTGTGTGTGTGTGTGTGTGTGTGTGTGTGTGTGTGTGTGTGTGTGTGTGTGTGTGTGTGTGTGTGTGTGTGTGTGTGTGTGTGTGTGTGTGTGTGTGTGTGTGTGTGTGTGTGCGCGCGCTGCGTGTTTTTTTTTCTTTGACTTTCTTTCTGTCTTTCTTTCCCTTTCTTTCTACTGCAGATGTGGCAAAAGATTCTGTCATTTCACCCAAGAAGGACACCAGATGGTGAATGGACTCCTGGCACCGGTGTTCCGGGTAACGCGGAAGCGGAAGGTTTTGACCAAGGTAAGAAGTTATGTTTCTTATAGTCTGGCTGAACGGAAGTGGACAGCGTCTATTGCTTAGCGGCCGATTTGGCCGCGACTCCTCCTCTTCCGGTTGCTGGCGTTACCGTATTGTGCTCCCCCTCAAACTCGAAAACTAGGCAGTATGGCGAGTTTTGAAGAGGACTTTGACGGCGCTGTAAAGTTGGCATGTTTGGCTCTTTCCGTGGACACATCTCTGGCGCATCGTTTCACTCTGACAGCGGCATGAGCGTTTGACATGGATTTAACCAATGAACCGATCCGTTCCACTTCACAATAGCTCCTACGGTATTTCTTTAGTAGTGTTCTACAAGAACCACATATAAATGTTAAAACGTCGTTCGTTTTTATAGGTCCAGTGAGCTCCTCAAGGGCCAAAGTGTATGGTGGCTTGAAATCATCGTGACAAAGAATCAAACGATGTTTGTTCTTTTTATCTATAAAATTATCTCCACATAGGCGACATACATCGTTAATGGTTTTTTGTGGCGTTTGGGATTGAGCCATTTCTGACAGCCTCTGAACGTCAAGAAGTTCCGTCAAAATAATTTCCCCCCCGGCACTATTTTGCATGGACACAACTGCTGCTTCCCGGGCTTAGCCCCGCCCTAGACGATTGTGATTGGTTTAAAGAAATAAAAACAGGCCCGCCCAGTTTCCCCACGGATAGACGGCTCGAGGTAGCGTGGCTCCAGACCATTCTACTTGCTGTAGTTTGGTCTGGCTTTGCGAGACTATGTTTCTTATATACACCTATTGCTGTAATAACCCTAACCCGAAATATTGTAGAAGGGGCCCCTGCGAGATGTTTGGCTGCGCCCCACACACACACACACACACACACACACACACACACACACACACACACACACACACACACACACACACACACACACACACACACACACACACACACACACACACACACACACACACACATCTGCTCTGCCTCTGGGTCCCAATTCTGGGGGCCCTCTTCTCCGTCCCCTTAATTTTGTACTTTTTTTTGTGTTAACTTATACCTGCCAATGCCTCTTGTGTTTCCCATTTTTAATAATAATTGTATCCCTTAATGTTATTGCACATATTTTGTATTTACTTTTTTATTTACTTTAAATGCTTTGTGTAATGACCTTCCCTTTCTCTATAATAAAAAAATGTAGCCTACCCTTATGGCCTGAGTCATGTTTCCCTTACTAAGAATTCCCTATCGTATGCATAAGTATTGTCTGTAAACAATACAAGTGGAATAGGGGCGAAAATGTACAATTCTAAGGCTTGTATCCTTTAAGTAACTTTACTTTGTACCTCTGTAAAGCCAAGTATATGCATTTGACATCACAGTTATCAGTAAATGCAAATTCGGTTTCTCTTCATTACTCTTTGGTCAGCCTGACATTTTCAGAGTAAATTCCAATAAATATTTTTGTGAATATTAAGAGCCAGAATTTAAATGACACCGCCCATGAGCAAAATATTACACTAACTTTTTAACTCCACTGTTAGTACTGTATATATAGCCAGATACAATAGGTCAGATGACTATAGTTGAATAGTTTTGTTCATCATTGAAAACTCATCAGTAGTAGCCTTCGTTAGCATACCATTGTGTGGTTTTGCGAGAGTAGGATGTCAATGATTGTTTTTTTTGCCAAGTACAGACACAAATTATTTTTCTTTCTTCAAGGCAGATGATGTTTTCCTGAAGGACACAATTGAGGCAGCAGCATGGTGCCAGTTGCAGACCTTCACCGACCACGTTTCTCTCCCGATGGTCATTGGGGTGGAAGGTGCAGAGCAGCAGGCATTATTAGCAGAGCTGAAATCCGTTGACCGCAGTTGCCCGGAAGAAAGCCTAAACAGGATTGAACCGTTCCAGTTCTTCTTCAATTCAAAGAAGGACTACGAAATGTTCTGTGTGGAGATGTTTGACCGGAGAAAGCTGAAAGTGTTTGCTTCTTGGGAGTAGCGACATTTTACCCATTGTTTTAATTGAACTGATTCTTTATGTTATCATTTATATAACCAGTTCTAAAACCATTTTCATTTGTCTTTATAAATAAAATGATGTCACGGTATTATCAGTTGTTTCTTACCAACTTGATAGTCTACACCACATTCTGTGCACATTTCACTGCCAGCCACTCTGACATGGTTAGAGTGGAACAGCTTCGTAACAGAAGAGTTAACGATGACGTTGGAAAATTACTCCCCGATCTCAGTAGGAAATCACAATCCTACGTTACTCCCCGATCTCAGTAGGAAATCACAATCCTACGTATTACGTCATCACGCTGAGAGGAAATCACAATCCTACGTATTACGTCATCACGCTGAGATTGGTCAGTCGAGGGGCGTGTATTTCCCACGAGGGGCGTGTATTTCTACACGGGGCGTGTCTTGCCAGGACGCAGGACGCAGTCGGACCCTATTGTGACTAAAAGCCAACGGGTTTTTCCATTGGATTTTGGATTATTGCAGAAAAATTTGCATCTTTGAAACACCTCCTCAAAAACTGAAAATAAATAAATAAATAAAAAGATCTGTGCTCCAAAGAACGAAATGTAAACCAATGCATTCTGAATAATAATAATAATAATAATACATTTAATTTAGAGGCGCCTTTCAAGACACCCAAGGTCACTTTACAGAGCATATAGTCATCATTCAAAACTATGTAAAACAGACTAGGAATAAAAGAAAAACAGAGGTTAAACATGAATAATAATAATAATTAATAACACTCAAAGACGCCTACAGTGAAGGGGGGACCTCACTAACCACCACCAATGAGTAGCACCCACTTGGGTGATGAATGGGAGTGTTTCTCCGATTTTTCCATGCTACACAGAACGAAATGTAAACCCATGCAAATAAAGACTTCATGTTCATAATCATTTAAATATCATTAATCTCCTGAGTGTGTCGAGTGGTATTCTATTTTTTTCAACGGGGCTGCATCCAGTCACTTGACCGTCATGGTTGCTATGGTGGTTGCTATCGACCGCCCCCTCTAATCCTTACATGGTTCTAAAAACCACGCGGCAAAGGAGCTGCCGTCCATTGGGTTGTTTTTGTCGTAAACTAGGGTCAGATGGTTAAAAAATAGACAGATATTCCAAGGTATCCTTAAAAGGCAGCTTGGATGTTTTTATTTTGTGCAGTTTAGACTTCTTCTATAACCTATTTTTGAAAGCAAAACACCAAGCTCATTGATTTAACGAGGCAGGGTTATTTGAAACAATTTATTGAATAAATATTTATGAGAGGTCATTCCTTCTCCTGAGTTTGCTTCCTATTTATGTCTAGTGTACACCCCTACTGTCAACAAGCATCACCCCCCCCCCCCCCCCCCCTCCCCATATGGATTTGGAGAATTGCTGCCACGTCCCGGTGGTGGAGGTATCATATATATGAAAGAGGGCATTCAATTATACTACAATGATCAATTAGGAGGCCGAAGCCCTAAAGGAAGTGATGCAATAGGTGACTGAGTCGACAACATTTAAGTAAGCCTTGGGGTCTCTTATATATCAAAGGGGGTCTCAAAGGACGCATATACGCTTCAACCTGTGGCTTACAGGAAATGACTCAGCAAGTGCTCCATCTTGTTGCACCCACCCAGCGGCTCGCTTGCAAGATTTTGGCCTGAAGTTCTTCCCAGACCTACACCGTAGCCATCCAACCTGCATATCGGAGAATCAGGCCTCTCTTTAATAATGACATAAAGTTATGAGAGGAATACACATGAACTTTTGTTGTCTCATAAGCGGCGTGGTGTCGGCTGCTTTTGACCTTTTGACCCCAGACTTCTGAGGGAATAGCTGAATCAATTCATTAGTCAATCAGAAGTATGTAAATATCTTCCCGGTGTCGTAAGAGGGCGAACAAGGTGTCCTTCAACATCTACGCTTCCAGGCGATTGCAATGGTGCCACACATGAGCATATTCGAACATGTTTAATGGTAGTAATTAGCTGTCGAAATTGGAGGCCTTAATCAATAATGAGCAGCTATTGATTTACTTTCCGATAGAAATTTGTGACAAATGACATATTATTTAGCATCTACACGTTGAGCTGAGTCCAATGACACCAAGCATGACACTCTAGCAAATGTATTTTACATGGTACATATGGTCTAGGACATGATCTCGGTGTGGCAAGAGGGCAAGCTTGATCTCATTGGACTCAGCTTAACGCGTAGATGCTAAATAACATGTAATTTGTCAAGAATCTCCATCGGGAAGCAAATCTATAGCTGGTCATTATTGATAAAGGCCCCCAAAATCGACAGCTAATTACTACCCCGAAACATATTCAAATATGATCATGTGTGGCACTGTTGCAATCGCCTCGAAACGTAGATGTCAAAGGACACCTTGTTTGCCCCCTTACGCCTCCGGGAAGATATTTTCATACTTCTAATGGATTGATTCATATTTTAAGGTTCTCGGAGTGAGACTTTAGGCGGCTGCAGCAGAAGTGTTGAGACGAAAGATGATATCAAGACATTTATAGAATATTCCGATTCACATTATGATTCTTCGTCATAACTATCCGACCAAACATCCTTCACATTC
Organism: Gadus macrocephalus; assembly: GCF_031168955.1. Classification (NCBI taxonomy): domain Eukaryota; kingdom Metazoa; phylum Chordata; class Actinopteri; order Gadiformes; family Gadidae; genus Gadus; species Gadus macrocephalus. Next base: position 13,703,755 of record NC_082397.1, read on the forward strand.
ACTGAGCGAAGATTATGAAAGTCCAGGCCCCCACTTCCTGCACTCGGGTTCCGACTGGGCCAAGTTTCGGGCAGGAAGGGCCCTCCGGGTCCGACCGGGCCAAGTTTCGGTGCGGGGGTCCCAGTTAGGCCCTAGAATAAGGTATTCAAATTTCAGGGCGGTACGACCTTCCTATCTCAAAAACTGTTTTTCCACCACATTCTGGACCATTAGGTCTTGCAGGCAACACTTCTGAGGGGCTTTGTCCAAATGACAGTCCATTTGGGAAAACTTTTTTTCTCTAAGGGCTACAATTCCAAATCTCGGATATGTCGTTCTCTGGGCCCCGGGAAATGTGTGTAAACATTTCAGTATCCCTAGCTATCTCGAAAAGGCCGGAAAAGGGGCGTGACCTCCATCAGTACAGTAAATGTACATAAGACAGAGGTTAGTTTCTTCCCCATTTTTTGTGGGATGGATGTGTACATTTGTGGCTTAAGGTGCGTAGACACAGCTGGCCTGTGGCCACGTTTTTGAAGTCTGGGGTCAAAAGGTCAAAAGGAGCCGGCACCACGCCGCTTATGAGGTAACAAAAAGTTCATGTGTATTTCTCTCATAACTTTTTGTCACTATTAAAGAGAGGCCTGATTCTAAGATATGCATGTTGGATGGCTAGGGTGCAGGTCTGGGAAGAACTTCAGGCCAAAATCATACAAGCGAGCCGCTGGGTGCAGGTGCAACGAGATGGAGGGGGGCCTGGACTTTCATAATCTTCGCTCAGTGAATGTGAAGGATGTTTGGTCGGATAGTTATGACGAAGAATCATAATGTGAATCGGAATATTCTATAAATGTCTTGATATCATCTTTCGTCTCAACACTTCTGCTGCAGCCGCCTAAAGTCTCATTCCGAGAACCTTAAAATATGAATCAATCCATTAGAAGTATGAAAATATCTTCCCGGAGGCGTAAGGGGGCAAACAAGGTGTCCTTTGACATCTACGTTTCGAGGCGATTGCAACAGTGCCACACATGATCATATTTGAATATGTTTCGGGGTAGTAATTAGCTGTCGATTTTGGGGGCCTTTATCAATAATGACCAGCTATAGATTTGCTTCCCGATGGAGATTCTTGACAAATTACATGTTATTTAGCATCTACGCGTTAAGCTGAGTCCAATGAGATCAAGCTTGCCCTCTTGCCACACCGAGATCATGTCCTAGACCATATGTACCATGTAAAATACATTTGCTAGAGTGTCATGCTTGGTGTCATTGGACTCAGCTCAACGTGTAGATGCTAAATAATATGTCATTTGTCACAAATTTCTATCGGAAAGTAAATCAATAGCTGCTCATTATTGATTAAGGCCTCCAATTTCGACAGCTAATTACTACCATTAAACATGTTCGAATATGCTCATGTGTGGCACCATTGCAATCGCCTGGAAGCGTAGATGTTGAAGGACACCTTGTTCGCCCTCTTACGACACCGGGAAGATATTTACATACTTCTGATTGACTAATGAATTGATTCAGCTATTCCCTCAGAAGTCTGGGGTCAAAAGGTCAAAAGCAGCCGACACCACGCCGCTTATGAGACAACAAAAGTTCATGTGTATTCCTCTCATAACTTTTTGTCATTATTAAAGAGAGGCCTGATTCTCCGATATGCAGGTTGGATGGCTACGGTGTAGGTCTGGGAAGAACTTCAGGCCAAAATCTTGCAAGCGAGCCGCTGGGTGGGTGCAACAAGATGGAGCACTTGCTGAGTCATTTCCTGTAAGCCACAGGTTGAAGCGTATATGCGTCCTTTGAGACCCCCTTTGATATATAAGAGACCCCAAGGCTTACTTAAATGTTGTCGACTCAGTCACCTATTGCATCACTTCCTTTAGGGCTTCGGCCTCCTAATTGATCATTGTAGTATAATTGAATGCCCTCTTTCATATATATGATACCTCCACCACCGGGACGTGGCAGCAATTCTCCAAATCCATATGGGGGGGGGGGGGGGGGTGATGCTTGTTGACAGTAGGGGTGTACACTAGACATAAATAGGAAGCAAACTCAGGAGAAGGAATGACCTCTCATAAATATTTATTCAATAAATTGTTTCAAATAACCCTGCCTCGTTAAATCAATGAGCTTGGTGTTTTGCTTTCAAAAATAGGTTATAGAAGAAGTCTAAACTGCACAAAATAAAAACATCCAAGCTGCCTTTTAAGGATACCTTGGAATATCTGTCTATTTTTTAACCATCTGACCCTAGTTTACGACAAAAACAACCCAATGGACGGCAGCTCCTTTGCCGCGTGGTTTTTAGAACCATGTAAGGATTAGAGGGGGCGGTCGATAGCAACCACCATAGCAACCATGACGGTCAAGTGAAAAAATAGAATACCACTCGACACACTCAGGAGATTAATGATATTTAAATGATTATGAACATGAAGTCTTTATTTGCATGGGTTTACATTTCGTTCTGTGTAGCATGGAAAAATCGGAGAAACACTCCCATTCATCACCCAAGTGGGTGCTACTCATTGGTGGTGGTTAGTGAGGTCCCCCCTTCACTGTAGGCGTCTTTGAGTGTTATTAATTATTATTATTATTCATGTTTAACCTCTGTTTTTCTTTTATTCCTAGTCTGTTTTACATAGTTTTGAATGATGACTATATGCTCTGTAAAGTGACCTTGGGTGTCTTGAAAGGCGCCTCTAAATTAAATGTATTATTATTATTATTATTATTATTATTATTATTCAGAATGCATTGGTTTACATTTCGTTCTTTGGAGCACAGATCTTTTTATTTATTTATTTATTTTCAGTTTTTGAGGAGGTGCTTCAAAGATGCTAATTTTTCTGCAATAATCCAAAATCCAATGGAAAAACCCGTTGGCTTTTTGTCAAGGGAAACCAGGGCGACGCTCACTTCCGGGTTGGGCAACATACGTCAGCCCTCCACCACGCTATACTGTAAAAACACATGTTCAAGTTGAATGATAATGCATGAATTTATTCTTTATTCTGCCATAGATTTTTTTTAAGGGGGGGGGGGGGGGGGGGCATACAAGTCTTTTGGCCATAGTGGATCCAGATCTGTTCCGGAGCATTTCAGCACCCCGGGCAACAGCGCAGGGTTGCCAGGTCCTGCAAAAAACATCCCGCCCACATACCGTTCAAAATCCACCCAAAATGTCCTAGAAGCAGCCCAAATAAAAAGGATATTCCACCTTGGCCAACGTTTTGAAAGTAATAATAATTGAGGGAATATCTGCAGCGAAATGCATTGTGTGTGTGTGTGTGTGTGTGTGTGTGTGTGTGTGTGTGTGTGTGTGTGTGTGTGTGTGTGTGTGTGTGTGTGTGTGTGTGTGTGCTAGTTTAGCGAAAGCAGCGTCCTTAGCAACCTGACGTCATTGAAACATGCGAGCGAGCCGATAAAATCTTCCTAATAACTATAAAACTAAAGATCAGACGTAATCACTGACTAAAGATTATGCAAGTAAAAAGTATATTTCTCGCTAGAAATGTTATTAGAAACAAGTTCAACGGTGATTCGGTCCTAAAATAGACCTATTGCATTTCCCATTCGATTAATAAAGAAACCAATCCCGAGATATCCCCGGACCCATGCAAGTGAACGGAGCGTTCCACGGCATTGAGAAGACCCGTGTAATAAAGACCCATAATATTTCTGTTTATGGCATAGATTTCTCCTCAGATTAGGCTAATTTATGATAATGATAAAATAAAAGTAAAAACGCTCGGGCAGAGAATCTAAACACTGACTGGAACTACTTAGCAGGTGTCTGTAGCCTATATCAGGAGATAATACACACCCTGCAGTCAATCAGAATACGAGTATTCCCCCAGACTGTGGTATAAACAATAAACAAGAGTTATAATCAACCCCTACGCATCAATATTAATGATAACCCATTATTATACGGTATGACTTCTAGATGTCACGTCCGCTCGCGACACTGGACTTGCGAGGCATCGACGCGGACTTCCATTCACATAGCCAAAAACAAGACAATAGATCTATGGCTAGATCAAAACATCAAGACATACAATTCAGATTAAGATTAAGCAGCTACCCTTTTTTCTTTTGCGCTTTGCCTGAGCAGCGCACCTGCATTTAATAGCCTATATCCGTGAATTGTCACAATTTCTCAGAATCAAAGGTGAAAGTAGAAACGGGTGGCCTAAAGCTGTCATATTGTTCACAATTTTTAACACTAAATGTACTGTACGGAGCTCCTTAAGGGACACTAGGGAGAACGCTCCCGCACAGAACCTTAGTTTGGAAGTCGTGCTGGTGACACGACAAATACTTCCAATTGAAATACATGGGTTTGAAATTTGTGCTTTAAAACACGAACATTTTGAAAATACGTGATCCTGAACACCTTTCAATAGATTAAAGGGACTCTCACCTTTGTTGCATTTGAGAATTACAGCACATTCAAATCATCCCGCCTTCCTCCAATGCCCCACCCCCTAAGCGTTATTTTTTAGAGTACAAAACTAAGCGTTACTAAGCGAGTACTGTAACGACCTCGCCGGTGACATAATGATGTCGAGTCATTAGTAGTTGAAGGTAGTTTTAATGAACCAAAACCAGGTCACTGAAACCCGTAACATTGTAACCAACGGCAGAAAACCGACACAAAACAAACCCCGGTTACCCCGGCAACCCCCAACACGGTCTCACTCGCGTGCAGGCCCCCACCCTCCTGTTCTTCCAAGGCCCTCCCCCAGCTGACCTAATGATTCGCCCCCACGCTGATTGACAAGAAGAACATTACAATACATGCACATAGAACTGGCATAACGGACAACGAAATATAATGTAACACATAACACACAAAGTATTTAACTGTCCCAGGGTCGCTACAGTACAAAAGTTCTAGACTCCCATGGGTTATGTTTAGACTCCCATGGGTTATGTTTAGACTCCCAGGGGTCATAATATCTACCATCCTGGAGCTCCAGATTAGCGGGACAACGTCGCGTCTGAGCCCGAAATGGGTCCCGTAATCGGACTGAGTGTGGCGGTTGGTTGCCAACGGTCTGGAGGTCTTCCTGGAGCTCCAGAGTAGCGGGACAACGTCGCGTCTGAGTCCGAAATGGGTCCCGTAATCGGACTGAGTGTGGCGGTTGGTTGCCAACGGTCTGGAGGTCTTCCTGGAGCTCCAGAGTAGCGGGACAACTTCGCGTCTGAGTCCGAAACGGGTCCCCTAATCGGACTGAGTGGTGCGGTTGGTTGCCAACGGTCTGGAGGTCCTGAGAATCATCCAGGGGAGCGGGACCACTTGGCTTCTGAGGCCGAATCGGGTCCCCTTGTCGGACTGAATGGTGCAGTTGGTGGCCAACAGTCTGGAGGTCTTCCTGAGGCTCCAGAGGAGGGTAATTCTGTGAGTCTGAGTCCGAGATGAGTCCCCTAATCGGACTGAATGGTGCAGTTTCAGTACGCCGTGGACCACTTTGGTCTGCCATCGTCAGTCGCTACGGTCGCTACTCGCTACTGTCTGCCGCGTCCTCTAGTTGAGGACGCGCCTTGATGACGCGGGCCCGAATGCGCCACAAGAAGCAGACGGAAAACCTTATATATCCATGCAGCAAACAGACAGGTCTGTCGGCCAATAAGGTCATTCGGTCCGAAGAATTTTATTGGTTGAAGTTTTCACTAAATATTATGAGAGTAAAATAATTGTTTGTTTTTACTCCTGGTGGGTCTGTCTTGCATATTAGAGTGTTATTACCTTATTAATACCAATTTAACCGTATCCAAAAAAAGTGTAAAAATGCAACAAAGGTAAGAGTCCCTTTAAATAACGTGACAGTGTCACGACTTTTCGTGAGACCGGGTTGGGATATCATACGACATGAGACCGGCAGCTCCCCGACCGCCAGCCCGACCGTGGGCGGCCCGACGCCGGTCCACGGCTGCGCTGCGGAGCCCTCTGCCCGCGGCCGGGCTGCTGCGGAGCCCCCGGCGTGATTATTAACATAGAAAACACTTACATTTGTGGTTTTCCATCCTGTCGCATCCTTTCGCCCGCCATCTTGCCTAGGATTTTTGATTTTCCATTTTCTCGCAAGGTATTGTGGGAAACGGAGCGTTTGAGTGTGCCCATCGAAAATCTAAATTTTGAGGGGATGTTAGTCCTTACGCTACCTTTGAATTTGTTTCGGATATGGCTCCACAGCGCCTGAGCCGACCCTTGTAGCCTATGTTCTGTTGAATGTAAATACTATTACTTACTTTGCGAATAATTCTGGGACTGGAATTTTCCTTCATATCCTTCGTACTTTCTTTGCCCGAATGGAGGTAAAATAGTCCTTATGTTGCATTCATAATGGTCAGAAACCCTGAAAAGTCATTGTATTTTATGTAAGTGTAGGTGTACACCTAGAGTGTGCATATATTACTTGATATGTAGCCCCTACGATTAGCCTACGATTATGCCGCATTTCCACTGCAGGGTGCGGAACGGATCGGTTCGCAAAGGTGCGGTACGGGTTGCGTTTCCACCCCCAAATGTGGGTGTGACCCGGACTTAGCTGTACCCGTTTTGGCCTCGTTTTCAGTACTCCTCCATCGGGGTACTGAAAACGAGACGAGACGCCTGAAAGGGTCCCGGGAAACTCTAGCTACAGAACCCCTCCGTTGATTGGTCGACAGAATCATCACTTCCGGGCGACGTGGGGATAAAAACAAACAAACAGTAGCCTCGAGGTATTATTCTTTACAATTAACATGTCGCGTAAAACGCTTGCTTGGGCGAACAAGGAGGTGGAGACGTTTGTCTGCATTCCTTGGGAGGAAGACGTTGTTTACGATGTTTACGTAGCTGCCGCGGCGATCGACATCCGGCCTACCTTAAAGGGTAGGCCTACTGTCGGTGGAAACGCGACCTCGGAACTGAGCTGGGCTAATACCGCCCCCTCCCTACCGCACCTTTGCGAACCGAACCGTTCCGCACCCTGCAGTGGCAATGCGGCATTAGCCTGGTCCTACCAGACCATCGTACTTCATTTCATTTTGGGGAGAAAAAAAGATCGTCCTGGCGGCCTTAAACTGACTCAACAGCGCCACCTGCTGTTGTGTAGTGTGAATCACAGGACATTTGTTTGTCACGTGACTTTTGGCACTTAATTTTCCGCCTGACTGATCCACGCGCAAATGCCTTCAGATCCACGCGCAACTTTCAGTATTCCGTACTTTTTTTTATTTTTTGTACTGGTGTAGTGACCGTAACATAATTCACCTACAGTATTTCGTTATGTGTAGTTCTTTCAATTGTGTTGTTGTTTACTGCATGTCATTTACGTTCTTGGTGGTTCAGGGATCGCGGTCCCTTTAAGGATTACGTGCGTCTCATGACGTCACAGACCATGCTGGTTTTGTTTACCTTCAGCACGCTTTGATTTCCGGTTTTGCTCTTGGACAAAATAAACGAGTCACACGGCTGTGTGCTCAACGTGCGAAGTTGTATTCTTAACTTATTGCAATTTCCACACTGGTGACCCCGACTTTAGTCTGCTGGACGTATCCAGAGACACAACACGACCATGACCGCGAACGCTGTTACTCTTAAGCTCCCCGAATTCTGGGAATCGTCGGCGTCGGCATGGTTCGCCCAGACCGAAGCGCAGTTCGCGTTGCGGGAGATCACTGCGGATACGACGAGGTACTATTACGTTGTGTCAGCTCTCGGAAATTCAACAGCATCCAGAGTAGTGAGCCTCCTTAAAAATCCTCCGGCACGGGAGAAGTATGCGGCACTCAAAGCCCACCTGTTAAAGACCTTTGAACTGTCGGACACTGAGAGAGCCAGCAGGCTTTTCTCACTTCAAGGGCTCGGTGACAGCAAACTGAGCTCATGGACCGTATGCTGGATCTCATGGGTGAGCATGAACCCGATTTTCTTTTTGTTCAGCTTTTCCTGCGTCAACTGCCTTCCCAAGTGAGGGCGGCTTTAGCCAACACCATGATCACTGACTGTCGGAGGCTGGCTGAAGAAGCTGATAAATTTTTCCTGGCGGGTCAAGGGCACTGTGTGGCCGCGTTTTTTCCCGCGCACATTGCTCCTGTGACACTGGACGACTCCACGCTCGTCGCTGCCACCACTTCTCGTCGGCAGCAGTCTTCTGACCCCCAGCAGTCTTCAGGCCCGCAGAGATCTTCCGGCATGTGTTTCTATCATGCGAAGTTTGGACAGAAGGCTCTTAAATGCCTTCCTCCATGCAGTTACGGCGGGTTGGGAAACGCCAGGGCCGGCGCTCGGTAGTGGCCATGAGCGTCGGCCGTGCTGGCAGGCTGCTTTTCATCCGCAACAGCATCTCCGGACGGCGGTTCCTGTGCGACACGGGAGCACAGAGGAGCGTCCTGCCTGCTTCCTGCTTGGACATGGTGACCGACAGCCACGGCCCCCCTATGGAAGCTGCTAATGGTAGCCCCATCCGTACCTATGGAACAAGGTACATTGAATTGTGTTTTGGAGGCCACCGGTTTGGCTGGGACTTTGTTACAGCGAAGGTCTCCGTTCCCCTCCTCGGCGCTGATTTTTTGTGTGCGCATGGATTGTTGGTGGATGTCAAGAACCGCCGTTTGATGGACGCCGTCACGTTTTGTTCATATGCGTGCACGCTCAGCGGGGTGGACTCCATACGACTGTCTAGCATGCTCCCTGCCTCCGATGACTTCCACCGTCTGCTTGCCGGTTTCCCAGCCCTCACTCAGCCTACTTTCTCTGTGTCTGCTGTGAAGCATGGTGTGGAGCACCATCTCGCCACTACTGGTCCACCCGTCTACGCCCGTGCTCGGCGCCTCGACCCGACCAAGCTTGCCGTTGCAAAGGCTGAGTTTGCAAACATGGAGCGCCTGGGTATAGTCCGCCGGTCCGACAGCCCGTGGGCCTCACCCCTCCACATCGTCCCCAAACCCGGCGGCGGCTGGCGCCCGTGTGGCGACTACCGGCGGCTAAATGAGGCAACGACGCCTGACCGGTACCCAGTGCCGAATATTCAGGATTTTTCAGCACACCTGGCTGGTATGGTGATTTTTTCCAAGGTGGACCTTGTCCGGGGATACCATCAGGTGCCTGTACACCCACTGGATGTTCCCAAAACAGCAGTGATCACACCGTTTGGTCTGTTTGAGTTCCTGCGGATGCCGTTTGGCCTCAAAAACGCAGCTCAAACTTTTCAACGCCTCATGGACTCTGTTTTGCGGGAGCTGCCTTTTCTTTTTGTGTACTTGGATGACATCCTAGTGGCGAGCGCGTCCAAATCTCAGCACCTGGCGCACCTCCGGACACTTTTTGAGCGGCTGAGCCAACATGGGCTAATTGTCAATCCTGCCAAGTGCCAGTTTGGTCTCTCCGTCATCGATTTCCTGGGACACAGAGTCACGAGGGACGGTGCAGCCCCTCTCCCATCAAAGGTGGAGGCGGTCGCGCAGTTCCCACGCCCGCTCATTGTCAAGTCCCTGCAGGAGTTCCTCGGCATGGTGAATTTTTACCACCGTTTCATCCCTCGAGCTGCCCAGCTCATGCAACCCTTGCATGAGGCCTTGCAAGGTAAGCCCAAGCACGCTGTGGACTGGACTGAGAGCAGGGACAAGGCTTTTGTTGCCACTAAGGCGGCCCTGGCGAACGCCACCATGCTGGCACATCCTTCTCCCACGGCCTCAATCGCCATCACCTCGGACGCCTCAGACTACGCTGTCGGTGCCGTCTACGAGCAGTGGGTGGGCGGGGCCTGGCAGCCACTTGCCTTCTTCAGCCGTCAGTTGCGTCCCAACGAGCGGAAGTACAGCACTTTCGACCGGGAGCTGCTTGGTCTCTACCTCGCCATCAGACACTTTCGTTCCCTGTTGGAAGGTCGGCACTTCACCGCTTTTGTCGACCACAAGCCGCTGACTTTCGCCATGGCCAAGGTGGCTGAGCCGTGGTCCGCCCGCCAGCAACGTCATCTGTCCTACATTTCCGAGTTCACCACGGATTTACAGCACGTTGCCGGAAAGGACAACCAGGTGGCGGACTGCCTGTCACGGGCTGTGGTAGGAGCGGTCCATCTTGGTTTGGATTACAACCGCATTGCAGCGGACCAGACCACAGACCCAGACGTGCAACTCCTGAGGACCTCGACTACAGGGCTGAAAATAGAGGATGTGGTTTTTGGCGATGCCGGCACCACGCTCCTGTGTGACGTCTCCACAGGCAGTCCTCGTCCAATCATTCCAACGGTGTGGAGACGACAAGTTTTTGATGCCATCCATGGTCTCTCCCACCCAGGTTCGAAAGCGTCACAGAGATTGGTGGCTGCTAGGTTTGTTTGGCACGGCCTCAAGAAGGACGTTAGGGACTGGGCTAACACCTGTCTGGAGTGCCAGCGGGCCAAAGTGCACCGCCACACTAAAGCCCCGTTGGAGTTGTTCCCAGTGCCGGAGAGACGTTTTGACCATGTCAACGTGGATCTGGTCGGCCCTCTGCCCTCCTCTCACGGTTTCACCTACCTGTTGACCATGGTTGACAGGACCACCCGTTGGCCTGAGGCTGTGCCACTGACGTCACTAGCATCTGTCGAAATGACACGGGCATTTATCAGCACCTGGGTTGCCCGTTTCGGCACTCCTTCCGACATATCCTCCGACCGGGGCGCGCAGTTTACATCTGAGCTGTGGAGCGCTGTCGCACAGAGCCTCGGGGTGAAACTCCACCACACTACCGCATATCACCCACAGGCTAACGGACTCTGTGAGCGATTTCATAGGTCGATGAAGGCTGCTCTTCGTGCCAGCCTCAAAGACAGCAACTGGGTCGACAAGCTCCCGTGGGTACTGCTTGGCATCAGGACTGCACCAAAGGAAGACCTACAGTCCTCCTCCGCAGAGCTTGTTTTTGGCCAGCCGCTGCGGGTTCCAGGGGATTTCATCCCTGGCACCAACGTTCCTTGGTCTGCCACTCTCCAGCGGTCCACGCTACTGGACAATGCGAGGCTTTTCGCACCTGTCCCCACTTCCCGTCACGGCCTCCCTCAGTCGCACATCCCCGCTGGGCTTCGCACGGCTGCCTATGTTTTCCTTCGCCACGACGCCCACAGGGGACCGCTACGCCCGCCCTACGAGGGCCCGTTCCGGGTTTTGGAGACGGGGGACAAACATTTTGTGGCGGACATGGGCGGAAGGCCGGAGCGACTCTCCATTGACCGCCTCAAGCCAGCTCACTTGGACCTGGTCAGGCCCATTGACTTGGCTCAGCCCCCGCGGCGCGGGCGACCTCCAGCTCTGCCCCTGCCGGGCCTGCCCCCTGCTCCCCTCCCTACCGGAA
>NC_082397.1:13720080-13775004 GCF_031168955.1 Gadus macrocephalus
AAGACACGCATTTCTCTACACCTTATTCTTGTTTAAAAATCTTTCATGAGCGTGTGCATGGGTTGAATTGCGTGCGTCTCACGGAGAGCCCTGCGCAATGGTCAGCTGTCAGAAATGTGTTTTAATCACTTGTATTCCCCATAGCTCTCAGGCTGTGAGGAAATCAGCAGCCCGCGATCGCAGTTTATGGAGTTAGAATCATGCCAAAACCCCGCACTCACGCAAAACGTGTTTTGCTCACGCATAACGATTCACACGCACACAAAACGTGTTTTACTCACGCACAATGATTCACACACACGCTCAGTGCGGTTTGCAAATACAAAACATCATTCACAAACTAATGCATTTTGCTTCAGAAACAAATACAGTATGTTTTACACAAAGTACAAAAAAAAATCCTTAAAGTACACAAAACAATTCTACAAGTACGGAACACGAAAGCTGCGCGTGGATCGGAATGCATTTGCGCACGGATCGGAATGCATTTGTGCACGGATCAGCAAAGCGGAAAATTTGTGCCAAAAGTCACATGACAAACAGGTGTTGTTGTATTTGCATCACGGCAACGTCGGTCCCCTCAGAGCGGGTGTTTTCGGCGGCTGGACTGACGGTCACCAGGCTGCGGTCGCGTTGTCAACATGCTCATCTTTCGGAACAAAAATCCGTAGAATGGTTGGTTAAGTTAGAACATGATTGTTTTTTTTAATATTATTATTGTTATTATTTTGGGAAGAAACTAGGGTTGTGTTTATTTGTTATGTTTATGAGCACCGGCTTCAAGCTGCATGCTCCGTTGCAACACGCTGCATTTGTATTTTCATTTAATTTTGAATCAATTTCTTTTTTTTAATTTTAATGTAAAATATTAACGATTAATCGACTAATTGATCGTTAATTCTCCCGACGATCGACTAAGACAACTTAATCGAATGCCCATCCCTAGCTCGTACAATGCACTTCTAGAACCACTTAGGCTAATGATGCTTTCGGGGAAACGGGGCCCTGCCCTGTTTTTTCCCTTGTTTATGTTTTTATTGCATCCCTATTGGTCTGGATAATGAACCCCAGGGTGCCTTCTGCACCCATTGGCGCTCTGGTTGGATGGCAGTGATGGAGCAATTTAGGAGAGGCGTCTGTCTTTGTTTTTCCAATCTGGTGGGGGAATAATGCCCTTTATTAATTGTGCAGAGAGTGCAATGGATGAGGTATAAGCTGTTAGATTTCAGCTTATTTCTAAACTGTTCGGACAGACTCTGCGTTGTGTATTTTCAGTCGTAGTAGTAATTCTTGAAGTCGAAATCAAAGCAGCTTGACAGGTTGGATTAGAGGGTTGAATAGATGGTTTATTCCAGGATGTAATACAGCGAGATACAGACTTAGGTTGAATAATCTATAGTGGACCAGGTGGTCGATGACTTGTTCCTTGGCTGTCGAACCCTCTTCTCGTCGAACCAAAGGGTTGGGGCGAGTATTATACAAAAAGGGGATATATGAATATCACGAAAACAGACGCACTCTCAGCACTGATAAGGTATCTGGCCCTGGCTATGTCCCGGAGGACCAGGTCGGTTCAACCTTGTTGAGACGTAACAATGGCAGAACACCTTGTCAGTATGAGAGGCCCTGGCTTGTCCCTAGACTAGAAATGTGAACAACAGAGAGACACTAAAATACACCAATATTCTACAAAGCCATTGGAACAATAACTATCAGTCAAATGTATACAGATGGGAGAATTCCTATTTTACTGCCCTTTTGGATCCGGTCCTACTTGTTTGTAGCTCATTTTGAAGACCAGTTGCGTTAGCAGAGTAAAGGGTTAGGGATTCAATTCCCAGAGGTGCCACACAGTGCTGATACATGTATGCATTCACAGTATTGTGAAGCACATGAGAGAAAAGCATCCCCCACGTCTAGCAAAATGTAGATCATAGTCTTATGTTTACATTTAGGGGATTCTAATGCTTTTATCCAAGGAGACTTACAACCATTCATTCACACACTGACGGCAGAGTCAACCACCCATGTTGACAGCCAGCCGTCGGGGTGAGGCGTCCCGCTATGGGACACCTCGACACTCAGCTAGGAGGAGCCGGGGATCCAACTAGCAACCTTCCGGTTACCAGTCAACCTGCTCCACCCCTGAGCTTATGCCGCCCCACTATCTTCCACCCTCGGAGATGTCCTTTTGTTGTTCCTCTCTGCCTTCATTGCCGTCGCCGGGAACATGAATCCACTCCAGCCGTGCAAAACAACAAAGGACCAAGGACGCGAGCGCCCGCCAATAAGACTGCCATCCAATTGAGATAAAAAAAAGGGGAAAATGAAATGTCCACGAAGGTAAAGCCTTGAGATGGTAAAACTGCCAGCCAAACCCCTCTATGCAAGAGAGTAGCGCTTCACTTGGAGCGGAGAAGATCAGTCATAGTACCAATGGGAAATATGACTGTGAGTTGTCTGTATATTATAAAGCCTACACACTATATTAGGTTGGCCTATATCAAATGGCTCTCAAATTAATGTCTCTCAAATTGATTATTGAGCCACATTGATTCATCATCGCGGACATGAACGTGTGTGTTCTATCCGTTTGAAAGAAACCAAATGGGCCTATATTTAATGTCTCTCGCATTTTAAAATATAGCCTATACAACGAACTATTTGCGTGTGTTCTTGTGTTCTTCTCGCAAAGAGTTGAGTTTTTATTAATTCTTTGATATAAACGTATCATTAAAATAGGGCAATGTCATTGTTGCCAATATTATTATGCTCCCGTGTCCCATACCTACTACAAAATAATAATATCTACTGTTATAATAATAATAATGCAAGTGTCGCCCCTCAGTGGAAATAAACTTCAGCCGCTCTGTCTGGGGCATAATAGCCAAATATGCTACATTGTGTGACTTATAATTAGACTAAACAGCTGTCAAAAAGCCAGCGATCAAATAACTATTTCAGTACAACACTTGCAAATAAAATAAAACAGGCGCATCAAAACATGGTCTGATGCAAAACATGGCGGAGCTCGATTGGGGGTCTCTGTGGGGTCTTCACTCGTGTGCGTGGCATCACAGCACTGGTACATAGTCACATTATAGTCACATGATAGTCACACTCTCACACATTTTGTTTGCCCTCGCAAGGAAGGATGCACACGCAGCTGAATCAGAATCAGAACAATTTGATTTCGTTTTTCTATGATATAACGTGGGCAATCAAAGGCCTTGATGATTATGAAGTTCAACTGGGCTGCTCCTTACTTGCTCTTGTGCTCTTCCACAACTGTGACTGTGTGTGTTCTGTTTGGTCCAGAGCTATCCCTGATGTCACTCTTATAGCATACAGATGATGATGTATATAGCGTGCGGCATGTATGCTTCTACGTTATACGACTAAATATAGCATAGGGAGAACCCGTCGGTACTTTGATGTGTTTTATGTCTCGAACGTACTGCGCTGGCTGAGGACCTCAGGGAGAGCAGCACAGCGCATGGCACACACAAACACATACACAAGACGTAGACACACACATGGTGGCGGACACAAGGGGGGGACGACCGCCCCCCCTCGTGGCTCAATGGTTGAAAAAGCGCGGTAAAGTGCCCTTCAAGAGTGTCGAAAACAAGAGGAAATGCCTTATTGGCTGCCCTTTTCACGTGCAAAACATGATTAGGTGCCCTCTAGGGTGCTCCTTCATACAATAAATTATGATGATGTGCCCTCTAGAACAAGAAAATTCAACGACGTGCCTTAATGAGTGCCCTTTTAGTGCCCCCTTTAGTACCCTGATAGTGCCCTTCTGCCCGTCTGGTGCCCTTCTAGTGCCCTGATAGTCCCCTTCTGCCCGTCTGGTCCTTCTAGTGCCCTGATAGTCCCCTTCTGCCCGTCTGGTCCTTCAAGTGCCCTTCTGCCCATCTGGTGCCCTTCTAGTACCCTGATAGTGCCCTTCTGCCCGTCTGGTCCTTCTAGTGCCCTTCCAGTGCCCTTCGAGTGCCATTCTAGTACCCTGATAGTGCCCTTCTGCCCGTCTGGTCCTTCCAGTGCCCTTCTAGTACCCTGATAGTGCCCGTCTGGTCCTTCCAGTGCCCTTCCAGTGCCCTTCCAGTGCCCTTCTAGTGCCCTTCTAGTGCCCTTCTAGTGCCCTGATAGTGCCCTTCTGCTCGTCTGGTCCTTATAGTGCCCTTCTAGTGCTCTTCTGCCCGTCTGGTGCCCTTCTAGTGTCCTTCTGCCCGTCTGGCGCCCCCATGGTTGAAAAAGTGTGCTAAAGTGCCCTCTATGGTGGTGAAAATTAGAGAAAGTGCCTTATTGGCTGCCCTTTACACGTGAACAAAAATGAATGAGTGCCCTAGGTTGCCCCTGATGATGACGATGTGCCCTCTGGAGCAAGAATATGGCAAACCGAAAAAACATGTTGTGGTTAGCTATTGAGGTGCAGACGTTCCTCTCTTTGGTAGCTGACAAACGGGGAATGCGAGGCGTTGCTTTCATGTGGCGTCGCCATGACAAACAGCTACATCGAGTGGTACTTAAATCTCCACTGGATAACGAAGCAAAAAGCAGATTGAGAGTATGTCAGTACCCATAGTGGAAAAGCGCAATTAGATGCCAAGTTAGAAAAACTTAATATTTTCAGTTTGCATAATCCGTTTAAAATGTATATACATTTTTTGAGCGTTCAAGATCATTCAAGTGTATTGCATTTCATGCAAGAGAGACGATAATGGTCAGCTATCACCTCAACATGAAGGAAAACTTCCTTAAATGTTTCCCTAGCTGGCTGTCAGCGGTCAAAGACTGTATGGTAGCGGCACATTGAATTTTCTCCAGTTTAATTTTTACTTAAATGTTAGTAAAGATGAAAGCAGTAAGGCATCCTCCTTTCTTTGGCTAAAATGTGAAAGTGCACAATGATGTGTACAACAAATTTTGGTATTTATAAAGTCGCTAGAATAAGGGGAAACAGTGTCTTTGAAGCAATTTTTTTTGAACGCGTTCAGGCACAACACTGTAGACATGGACAAATTGAAAGACAACACATACACCATAAGCATAACTAGCAAAAAGATACTGAGTAAGGGGACTTTGCACATAAAGACGAGGAAAAACAGAGAGACAAGACATAAACAAGCAACATGGAAAGAGAGGCACATGCCTTTCCTTCCATATTGCTTTGCACATATAGACGAGGACAGAGAGACATGACATAACCAAGCAATATGGAAAGAGAGGCACATGCCTTATCTGCGATTGGAAAGACAGACAGACAGAGAGACAGAGAGAGAGAGAGAGAACACAACTGAACAAGAAAAAGAGAGTATTCATTCAGAAAAGCCATGGTATTCATTTATATAGAGTTTATCAACTGCCAATACTGCATGTATGTTGTTCCTTCGGTTTTCCTCTAGTATGGGGTAGAGAGCTTTTGTTCGTTCGTTTATTTCCCGTGGGTATTGATCATTCATTCCAAAGTGAGTGTCCTTGAGTAATTTTCCTTCTTGCTCTTCCCTTCTTACAGGGTGTTCCGTTCCCTGTCATATTCTCTCTCTATTACTCTCAATTAGTATCTCTCTCTCTTTTTTTTTTTGTGATCAAATTTTTTATTTTATTTCAAAAATACAGATTAACAGACAAAAGGACGACATATTTTTTAAATAATAATATACAGAAAAATACACTTTAACCATACTTGCAAATAGATACAGAGAAGTGCATGGATAAAAAAAACAAACACATACACACACGCACAGACACAGACAAACAAACACACACCAGGGAGATTCTTTGGGTTTACTTAAGAAACATTACAGGAAAGGGGTCACTTGAAAAAATTCTTTCAGAGAATTAGCGGCAGAGTGCCAGTTGTTCAAATTGGTCTCAGTGGTTTTATTAATCCGAGCAGTTGAAAGATAAATCACATCTAAAAAGGTGAGGACCCAGTGTCTGACGACAAGGGAGTGGGGAGGCTTCCATCGCACCGCAACCATCTTTTTGGCAGCTGTCAGGCCTGCCAGTGCTATGCGTATTTTAAGCTTGCTGATATTGAGCTTTGAGAAATCATTTAACAAAGGGACTGACACAGTCACTGGTATTGTTACCAGTGACTGTGTCTTTAGTATTTTTTTAAAAATGGTTTTGTGAATTTTTTGATGACAAATCTTGCTTTTCTCCTGACTGTGTGAGTGTGTTTGTGTGTGTGAGTTGTAGGTCCCAAATGCTCTTCTAGTCCAATGTATTTGTGATCATCGACAGTCCCAATTAAAATCAACACCAACCGTGATTAAAGAGTATGAAGAAGTAGGAGATGGCAGATACTAGATAGGTCGACTCTCTATGATGAAATCCTGTGCTTTCGTTGCTTTAGGGAGCAACAAATATACTTTCTATAGACTGCAAACACAGATTCAAATCACTTCCATAACCCTAGTTTTACCATGACTACCAGGTTGTAGTTTCAACATAAACAATGCTTGGCCGACATGTAAACAGTGTGTCTTCCTGTGTGTCTTCCTGTGTGTGTGTGTGTGTGTGTGTGTGTGTGTGTGTGTGTGTGTGTGTGTGTGTGCCTCTGTCTCTCTGTCCGTCTGTCCATCAATATGTCTGTCTCCCTGCCTCTACACATTGCCCTGCATGTCAGATCAGTCCATTGAAATTTCCTCCACCCACCAACCATTCTGTCTCTTAGGCATGATTCATCACTAGGCATCTTCACTTTTCTAAAAAATACTCACACACACACACACACACACACATGAAGACTTGAATGTGTGTGTCAGTGTGGGTGATTTGTGCACTTATGCCTGGCCCACGCCACGAGCCGCCCTCACCAGCTACAAACGTCCCGATGGAACGTTTGTTTTGTCGCTTGGTTAATGCCTTGTTGTTGTGGGAGCTGGGGTATTTGTTTCCTCTCCCTCTCTGAATTTCTTATATCCCAATTAGAACGGTTGTTTTTGTGCCACTCAAAAGCAAAAGAGAGTCATCTTTAGCTTTGTGTTTGATCCCTCACACCTTCTCTCTCCCCCTCTCTCTCTCCGCTCTCTCATTCGCCGACCAGTTTGTTTCTATCAATCTTTTTCTCGCTTCTTCAATCTCTATCCCTATTAGTCTCTCTGTGGCTCACTCACTCCTCCATTCCCCCCCTCCCCCCCCCCTCCCTCCCTCCCTCCCTCCCTCACTATCGCTCCATGCCTCTCCATCACTTTGTTGGTCTTTCTATCTATGCCTCTTCTTGAATATCTCAAATTCAATAATACATTTACCTCTGCATATTTCAATGGCATCCACATGGAACTATGCACACACACACACACACACACACACACACACACACACACACACACACACACACACACACACACACACACACACACACACACACACACACACACACACACACACACACACACACACACACACTACTTGGGAAAACCCTTAGCATGGAGACATGAAGGATCCCCTCTTTCCTGTAACTGCTATCCCTTTACAGGTTGATTCCATAAAACAACACGCCCTCTGTTAGACTAAAGTGTGATCGTTAACCGCTTTAGAGGATGGGAACAGCGGATCTGTTGCGACACAGCTGTTGTTGAAACAGAATAGCAGAACAGCAGTAATTGGGTTTAACATTATTGAAGCTGGGTCAGTGCACAGAATGAAAGAAAAGACGCACAGTAAGCACGATATTGGACGTTAATGTCACTGTGTATAGCTTTGCTCCATTTACCCACTGTAAAGGAACATATCTATGCATGTATTTACATACGTGTCTCACACACACACACACACACACACACACACACACACACAAACAGCTGAGGCAATACATGTCTTATAAAGATGATATCTCTCATGTCATATACATATGTGTGTTTATGTGTGTACGTGTGTGTGCAACGCCATGAATGTGTCTAAGATGGCATGTTTTTGTGTGTGTGTGTGTGTGTGTGTACATGTGACCTACCTCAGATTCCCTGAGGTAGGTGATGATGGGTGTGCTGTGCTGTGGTTAAGTTAACAGCCAACAGAGGGACAGAGCACAGACAATGACCTCCTATTGATTATCTGCACATTATGCAAGACTTAGTGCTGTCAAGCGATTAAAAAATGTCATCGCGATTAATCGCATTAATTTCAGAGTTAACTTGGGATTTATCGTGATTAATTGCAATTTTTTTTCTATTCTAATATCGCTTGATTTCGTGCTGCCAGCCTTTTAGTGAGATCAGAGAGTGTTGAGAAGGACAGTAATAAAATATATTTGGTAAGATGGATATAAGAGACCCGCAGTGAATTCCACCCGGTCCACTTGACATCGGGTTGGTCTACCGTAAAACTTCAATAGCCCAGGCTTTTATTTGTTTCAATCACTGAACATTCGAAGAAAAACTCTTGCTCAGCAAAGATGGGAAATACTATAACATTTATTATTTAAACCAGTATGAATATTCCTACCGTACGTAGGCCTATACACA
The DNA here is from genome assembly GCF_031168955.1 of Gadus macrocephalus. NCBI lineage: Eukaryota > Metazoa > Chordata > Actinopteri > Gadiformes > Gadidae > Gadus > Gadus macrocephalus. The sequence goes on from NC_082397.1 coordinate 13,728,558, forward strand.
TTACGAATAACGCCTACGAACACACACACACACACACACACGCACACGCACACGCACACGCACACACACACACACACACACACACGGTGGCGCGGTAATCGGGAGAGTCGGGAGAATTCCAGGTGGGCCGTTAACTTTTCGGGGCTGTCGGGCTGATTACTGCGGGATAACAATATTGTGTTGATAAAAGTTCCTTGCAGCGCCTTCCGGCAGCCTGAGCTGTGCGCCCGCAACCTCTCACTCTCTCAACAGACGCAACACACTCAAAAACTGTCAACATCGCAACCAAGTCGATTTTGTCATGAGGGGAGTAAATGAGCGGCCCCTCCCCCCGAAGTGGTACAGCCCAGGGCCTTGAACTGCGACTGGTCAGAAAGACGTGACAGCTAATGATAAGATTAAACTCTCGTGCAGGCTCGAACAGAGTGACACACAAACACACATACACTTTTTCTTCACCCGCTCTGTATCCTTGCTTGCCCAAACAAGTAGGCTACGGCGGCGTGCTTGTTGTTTTGTTTCCGGTGTAGCTAGATCCAGTATTGTAGTTTTTCTAACGTGAATAGTTGTTGCCAGACAGCAGGTGAAAAAACGACAACGTTTGCCAAGCCAAAAGAGCGTTAATCGCGCGATAAATAAATATTGCGGTTAAAATTGGTTTGCGTTTACGCCGTTAATAACGCGTTAAACTGACAGCACTAGGCAAGGCAAGGCAGACTAGCAAGAATGTATTGATCCAGAGATTCAGCTCCCATATAGGGTGCACATCCATACACTCACACCCGCCCCCACACACATAAACGCAAGCACACAGACACTCGCGCATACACACGAACATGAACACACACATGCCTACACGTCGTGCACAAACACACCACCACGCACTCCCACACCAGAACAAACATCCACACTCACGCAGCCTACAGCAATGTATCGTGCATTTATTACTACATTCAGTTAAAATATTTGGTTGTTCAACCAGGGATAGGATCCACCAAAATGTTCGTAAATTCTTGACCTTAACACACATCCTTAAATCTATGGCAGAACTAGAATACTGTCTTGACATGGATGCATAAAGGTAGGCCTGCATATTTTCTTTAGCTCTATATGGCCATTGCTTTTCCTTACCCACTATTTCGTGACTGCAGTGAGTACAAGACGTAATATATATTTTATTACATCGAGCATAATCCTCGGATGGTGATGCGAAATGTTCCTTTTTTCTGTGCGCTCCTGCTGCGTGTGTGTGGGAGGGGGGGGGGCGTCTACTCTCAGTACTCTGGGAGCCTCTACATCTCCAACTGTGCGTCACGTGTCACAGCTCCCTCTCTTGGCGAAGTTTGAGACTTCAGTCTTTGAGACACCTCCGAGAGATACGCACGTTTTTCGGCCACACGGTTATTGGTATTTCGTATTTGACCTGCTCTTTGCTAACAACCTGCTCTTTGGATTGACTTCCAATTCACATTTGCTGCAGTTTCTAAATTCGTTCTATATTTGTTTGGTGAGTTTTAATTAACGCCTATTTTTTTCTAATTTAAAGTGGCTGTCATGAAATGGAAATTGGGATCACTTTCGGTTTCTTGAGCAAGGTACGTTTTATTACTCTGTTTTCTGGGAATAATTGACGCAAGCAGAAACCAGAAAACAAGCCGTTTTTTCGTTTTAACAAGAAAACGAAAATCTAAATTTCAGTTCGTTTATTCGTTTTTTGGTTCTTACTGAGCGAAACGAATTTACCACTCAATATCTGGTGTCCTCTTATTGGCTAGCGTGCTTCATTGCCCTGTGTTCTTCATAATAAAAGTTCTTCCGTTTGATAATGTCGACAAAAATATTACTGTATTATAGACACTAGCAGACACAGAGGACCACACCACCCACAGTCAAGACTGACACGGCTTCAAATAACAATAATAGTATTCATAATCATTTGAAAATGAGAACTTCTGAAGTTATGATGACTTCAGTGCAGTTGATGTTTAGCCACAGTTAATACATGCAGAGTAGACCTGAGGGCTTTACTACGACATCATTGTCCGGCTCTGAACTATGCGCTCTGTGCGCGTTCACATCAAAGGAGCTGCGATCGCGGGCTGCTGTGAGGAATACAAGTGATTACAACACATTTCTGACAGCTGAACATTGCGCAGGGCTCTCCGTGAGACGCACGCAATTCAACCCATTCACACGCCACACAACTTGCGCCGCTATTTAACAGTGGAAGGGTAGGAATCAAATGCGTCCGGGTGAAATTTCAAAATCGTCCGGGATTTTATTAAAGCCTCAATACATGTTCACATTTAATTTGCGTTGCGTTCCTCTGGGTCTGTCACAAACTAGTTGGGCTACGCCCTCCCCTACTCAGTTCTGTTCGCTTTGCATTGGTGGAAGTGAGTAGGGGGAGTGGTTAAATAAAGCCTTCAGATTGGACGGTTTGACTTTAGAGTTACCGTCATGTTTTGTATTATTTTTTTACCATTATTGTTTTATAGGGACAAACATTAACACATTTCTCCATTCTCCTGCAGGGGATTGATAAAGTTCTATCTATGTAACAGAAGGAAACACTTACTCATACTCCATCAAATATTCATACTCATACTTTGCACACTTTACCACAGCATTGGCCTACTGAATGCCACAGATATATTTTTAAGCTTTGGACTGAATGCCACATAAATATAATGTATGTTTTGCATGTTTGCAACGTTTAAAAGTTCAGGGAAAAGTATATGCCTCTACTGGTGTTGCTTAGGCCAATATCCTTTTGAGGCAGTGTTGTTTCTGAATATTAGTGTTAAGGGCCAATAATGCCTACTATCATACATTCGTCACCATGTCTGTGGACAAATTTGTATGCAGTCACATATTAATATATCCCCCCCCCCCCCGCTGACAAAATCTAACTCTGAACTCAGTTAAAAAATGGAGAGCCCTGCATTGCGCATCTGTTGACCTTTATCCATTTACAGTAAACAGATACTTTTTTCTTGCTGGAAGATATTTTATATTGTTTTCATATTATTATTTACTGACAGTGATTACAGAATGCGAGTGTGTGTTATATTGAAAGCGAGGCTGGGTGTGCCTATGAATATAGGCTACAGTGAGTTTTTTAAGGTGCTGTACAAGCAAATCATATTGACTACTCTGTACAGTGACAAAGACTGTACAGTAACCTACTTCATTCAATATTGAATAGGCTACTGTAGCCTACACTATGTACAAATGGTTTTGCTCTTTGCTCATGGCAGTTGTGGCAGTCATTTTAACATGTCAGCAGGCAAGCTTCACTCATTCCAGGATGTATTATGCTTTGTCATATAGCCTACTTGGAACGTGTTTTGAAATGGATCTATAGTAGCCTATAGAAATTTGCCAGCTGGAATACAAAGCAAGCTCTCCTTCAAATGCACATTCATGGAAGTCTTGTATTGTCATCCCCAAATAATGCTGCAATGTAATAATATACATCTTTAAATGCACAATAATGAGTCATTATTTTTATTATGACTTATCAAAGATTTTTATTGGCTCCCAGATTGCAGGTCTGTTAGTGACTCCCAGTATCTCTAAAAACAGACTGGGAAGTAGAGCATTCAGTTACTGGGCTCCTTTACTGTGGAACCAGCTCTCTCTGCCTCTCTAACCATGGGTCAGAGAGGCAGACCCCCCCCCCCCCCCCCCCCTCACCTTTCGCACCTTGTAGTTTGGCCTTGGCGTCTCGCAGTCTCTCTGTGTTTCCATATATTCTCCACAGCTCCACCCCCAGTCTGAACCAACTGCAATTTTTCCCCTTGGTTTTCCTGGGAGTTTTTACTCAGTCGATGTGAGGGTTTAAGGGAAGAGGATGTTGTTATGATGCTCATGCTATGTAAAGCCCTTTGAGACAAACTGTTTGTAAAAACGGGCTATAAAAATAAAATTGCCTTGCCTTGCCTAACCCGCTTGGACTGTAATTCATAATCATGCTACTAGTTTGATCATTGACTGACATGAATAGAGATTCTTATAGAGGTCTTATAGTCAAACGGTATAGGGTATATACAAATGTGTGTTTAGGCCAGTTATGAGATCTAGTTAACATCATTAAAAGTCATTTCCAAACACATTAAAGAAAAGAAAAAAACAAAAGCAAAGAGATTTTGCAGCAGTAGCACACTTTTACCTAAACAGAGTGGGATAGGAATCAGGTTAACAAAACATCTAAGAACATCTAAGCTGTCTAACACATTACCAACGCAACATTGAAACATCATAAAACATCACAAAAAAAACAGCTGGAATGCAAAGAGTTTGCTTTGTATTCCAGCTGGCCTGTTATGAGCAAATTTCTATACGCTACTATAGATCCATTCCTAAACATGTTCCATTAGGCTATAGGACAACGCATTATGCATCCTGGAATGAGTGAGGCTTGCCTGCTGACACGTTCAAATGACTGTCACAACTGCCATGAGCAAAACCATTTGTACATAGTGTAGGCTACAGTAGCCTATTCGATATTGAATGAAGTAGGTTACTTTACACTCCCTGTCACTGTACAGAGTAGACAATATGATTTGCTTGTACAGCACCTTAAAAAACTCACTGTAGCCTATATTCATAGGCACACCCAGCCTCGCTTTCAATATAACACGCACTCGCATTCTGTAAACACCATCAGTAAATAATAATATGAAAACAATATAAAATATCTTTCAAGAAAAAATTATTTGTTTACTTTAAATGGATAAAGGTCAACAAATGCGCAATTTTCAGCTGTCAGAAATGTGTTGTGATCACTTGTATTCCTCATAGCTCTCAGGCTGTGAGGAAATCAGCAGCCAGCGATCGCAGGTCTGCTCTGCATGTATTAACTGTGGCTAAACATCAACTGCACTGAAGTCATCATAACTTCAGAAGTTCTCATTTTCAAATGATTATGAATACTATTATTGTTATTTGAAGCCGTGTCAGTCTTGACTGTGGGTGGTGTGGTCCTCTGTGTCTGCTAGTGTCTATAATACAGTAATATTCTTGTCGACATTATCAAACGGAAGAACTTTTATTATGAAGAGCACAGGGCAATGAAGCACGCTAGCCAATAAGAGGACCCGCCCACCGGCGGAAACCAGATATTAAGTGGTAAATTCGTTTCGCTCAGTAAGAACCAAAAAACGAATAAACAAACTGAAATCTTGATTTTCGTTTTGTGGCAAAACGAAAAAACGGCTTGTTTTCTGGTTTCTGCTTGCGTCAATTATTCCCAGAAAACAGAGTAATAAAACGTACCTTGCTCTTTCTTGTTATAACATTTGGATAATCGTTGTCGTTGTGCAAATTCAGTCCTTAGACTCTCTGAAGGCAAGGAGTTGGCTCGGGAAACATGGGCTTATATGGCCCTGTTGTAGTGGTCAGCAAGGCGCTGTGCATGCTCATACAGGGCATCATCAGTCGCGCTTAACGTTTCTGAGGGTTGGATAGCCTGGAAAAGTTCACTGGTTTCACGCAGAGCAACGAACCTCTGCAGTAGCTGATTTATAATAATGTCCAGGCTGGCATTAAATACATTAACCCTGAAGTGGCGCTCAGGATGAGCCTCTCATCCTCAACGCAGATAAGTTAGCTCGAAATTAGACATTCCCCAGAAAATCTAATTTAATTCAGCTTATATTTCAACATCAGACTGGTATTGACTAATTACGCTTCTAATTACAACTGTGAAAGGTTTCAGACATTTGTGAAAACAGGAAATGCATAAAAAAAAGGGCTAATAGTTTAATCAAAGTCTAATAAGATAAGATCTGGCCGGTCCTGGGGACCCATGAAAGAATGTGAACATTTCAATTCAGCCTATATGTCCACATTGGACTGGTATTGACTAAATACACTCATAATTACAACTTTGAAAGGTGTCAGAAATGTGTTTTAACAGGAAGAGCATGAAAAAATCGATTATTTAAGTCTAAGATGAATGTTTCAATAAATAAAAAAGATGATTGGCGCAATAGTGTGGGGGAGGGGAGCTCCCCCACACTATTGCAACATTCATCTTTTTTCCCACAGCCTGTCTAGGCTATCTACTTTGTCATGCTTCCTATACTTGCAAGTTATAAGATAAGATAAAACACTATTTGACAGATCATACTTTCATTGCCAACTTCTCCATGATTGCAATTAAAATATTCTTCAACACATGTTCTAAACATGCATCTGTTAAATACCGTAGATTTTCTGAACATGTTTTCTGAATTTCTTATTCCTTACAAAAATACTAAACTAAACTTACATTGCACTTAAATTCTTTCCTCCAGTATTAGATTTGTCTCACAGTATCACATAGGCGACCACAACACACCAGGGCAACACACTAAACTAATATACCTTTTTCATGCATTTCCTTTTTTCTTATATAAGTTATATATAATATATCAGTTACAGTTTCAATTATAAGTGTATTGAGTCAATACCAGTCTAATGTTGACATATAAGCTGAAGTGAATTTGAATTTCTGGCGAATGTCTAATTTCAAGCTAACTTATCTGCGGTGGATATTGAGGCGTTCCACCTTTGGATGACGACAGGGTGGAAGTCTCATCTGGGCAGCAGGGTGGAGTTGACCTAGCCTGGCACCGACCACCTACCTACTTCCGCTCAATTTTCATTTCACTTCAGTACTAGTGCTTCATATGCATGGGTTCCTTGGAAGCCAGATTTTTGGCTGTCCAATCAGCGAGGGAGGGAGTGGCTGAGAACGATGACGTAGAGGTCACGCGCCAGTTTCAGTTGTAGTCAGAGGAAGACAATGGAGAAGGATACGAGTGAAGCTATTCGGTCTGTTGTGGGATCGCTGCCGAAAATTGATAATTTAAAGCCGGAGCAAGAACAAGCTTTGCTGAGTTTTGTTGGTGGCCATGATGTTGTGGCGCTTCTCCCCACCGGGTTCGGGAAAAGTTTGATTTTCCGTTAATGGTGAAGGAGCCGGTCCCGTCGCATGACATACATCATGACAAAATGCGATGCGATTGGTTATGGCAGATCCAGAGTGGCACTGGACAGATCCAATCATTTTAAAACTTCAACAGACACCCGCCTCCAAGTGAGTGAACGTTTGTCAATTGGGCAGTTCCAGACCTTCTGTACAAATGAAATGAAGTAAGATGGTCTGGTAGGACCAGGCTAGAGCTGACCACTTTTGCGTCCGGAATTGGGGAGGCAGCTTTCTCCATCACCCCCTTAAGGGCTGTAGACCCACCTCTCTTTGTCTCTCTCTTTCCCTCTCTCTCTGACTCTCTCTGTCTCCACGCCTCCGCTTCCGTGCGACGGGGATAATAACAAACAAACACATTATCCGCGAGGTATTTCTGGCAACGGCGAAAGCTTCGTTTATTGAAGAAAATGTTGCGCAAAAGTTTGCCGTCCTTCTTGGACGTCCTACATTGTGGATCTGTGTTCATTGTGCGCGTTCTTCTTTTTCCAGCAGGCTACACTGTGTCGGGGTGCTATGGAGGTCACAATGCTAACGTAGCTGCCGCGGCTATCGCCATCCGGCTTAAACTCCCCCCCACACCATAACGCCTCGTGCCCACTGCCTTCGTCCGTTGACTGATCCCCATTGACTTTGAATGGGGACGGACTTGCAATGCATTGTGGATCTGTGCGATGAAGGCTCCGTCAAAAAGAAAAAGAAAAAATTCTACTTTTCCGGCAGCGACGGATCCGTCATCCAATCAGAACACGTATGCAAATTTAAGCACTGTGACACTACTGGGGCTCTGACGACCCTGGAAACATCCCCCATCCGTCAGCCAGGCCTTCTGAGTCCTTTGACTGACGGTGCAGTGGGCACGAGGCGTAAGGGTACGGTTGGACCTTGAAACGCGAGCCATAACTGAGCTGCGCTGAACCGCACCTTGACTACTCAACCAAGCCGCACCGAACCAACCCGCACCCTCTGGTAGAAATGCGGCTTAGTCACACTCACACCTATTGATGGGTCGTTTGAGACGAATCAGTTTGGATGAACGAATCTTTAACAAGAACGAACCAAACTGATCCTTCTCTCTCGTTCGTCTCGTTCGTTCTCAGACTCGACTTCTTCCAGACCCACTAGTCGCTGACTCGCTGTTCGTTCACTGACTGAGTGGTGAAGGGGGAGGGGGAGGCTTAGTGATCGAGCGTATGATAATACGATTCAATATCAGTGAAATGGTAAATGCATGCTGTCTATGTACTTTCTGTGTCATGCCAGATTTATCAAATATTTGAATGTCTCGTCAATCTGTCTCGTTCTTTCATGGTTCGTTCTCCAACCGGGACCCCCGCCATCATTGCTAAATCAAGTCTATTATCTTGCTGATATGTTAAACATCCAATAATCAACTACATCCCCCCCATCCCGCTGCATTTGGTTAAAGTTGTAATGTTGATTGATGACTGACTTCCACGATCGTTTGAAAATGAGAACGAGGGAGGACAGCTGAGAACCGTGCTTTCCATGTTTCGATTCACCGCTACCGGAAACTCGACTGAACGAACTAACGAAACGATTCTGAACGACTGTTCTTGGCGAACTGACTGACACAAACTGAATCAAGGAAAATAATCATCGAATCCAGCACTAGTCACACCCAATCAGAGGAGGAATTTCCTCCTCTCTCCCATTCAACCCCATGCTATTCACCCGACTCACCCATGGAAATGATTGGGAGTCAATGGAGGCTGAGGGAGGATCGTCCTCCGGCATTAATTGTCAATAGGCGATAGGGGGTGCTAATGTCCCTTTACCCAGGAAAACAAACATTTCATATACAAAGGCATTAAAGTAGTCATATTGAAGGGCATTAGTTCATTACAGTAGTCTGGGCAAAATGAGAGACAAATATAACATAATGAACATTTCTAAAACACACTCAAATAAAACAAGATTATCACTTTTCTCACTACAGGGGTCCCCAGCAACCAGGATGCATTTTAGCAACAAGTCCGAGGGGTCGACCCAGAACAGTAGCAACTCATGTCCTGAAGGAGACTACAATATGGTCCTCAAATACCTGCTGCCCATCAGCTTCTCTTTGCTCTTCTTATTCGGCCTCTCGCTGAACGCCTTCGTGCTATTCTTCATCAAGTTCCGCACAAAGCACTGGACCCCGTTCACCATCTACATGCTCAACCTGACCGTGTGCGACACCCTGTTTGTCTTAATGCTGCCCATGGCGATCTACCATCAGGTCAAAGACTGGCCCTTTGGCGAGCCACTCTGCAAAATCACCTTCTTTGTCGTAAACACCAATCACTATGGTAAGCAGTACGTGTAGTGAACAGTATTAGGGCTTTTAAGTATTTTTGTTGTGATGGCTACATAACTACATCTCAAGAACTGATATAGTAGCTAACATCCATACAAAGTGTGTGTTAAATTCAACACAGAAGAACTGTTTTGAAAGGTAAGTGCAAGTCAGAGATGTGCTCATAAAACTAGAGGGGTTGACTAAGTAATATCGTGGCCTCAAAATACAACACATGACACATTACCACATTCAACTCGAGCATAGAATGTAATCATATCCCATCATGTGTTAAAAAAGGTTGGATGCATGCTACTGCAGTGTAAACACCCCACCTGTGCCTACAGGCTCCATTCTTTTCCTGTCCGTCATCAGTCTGCATCGCTTCATGGGCATCTGCTACCCGGTCCGTTCCCTCAGCTGGAACAGCAGTCGACGCGCAAAGCTGGTGTCCGTGGGCGTGTGGGCCTGTGTGCTCTCTAGTCAGGCACCCATTCTCTACTTCTCCGGGACCGAGTGAGGAAGCAACACACACAACCCCCCCCCCCACCCCCACACACACACACACAAACTGGAAGGCAATGCCCGGCATAAGGGAGTGTTATGTTAAAATTTGACTATAAGGTTGATTAGCAGACAAGAATATTCGAACCAGAGTGACCTCCAGTGTCCTTGTTATAAATGATTAAAGGGATACACAGAGATATCTGTAGATTGGCAGATGCCTGTCAGTGTCTTACCCAGATTCAGACGAGTTTTTTAATACCGTGGGCCTAGTGTGTTCGCCTGGTTAGCATTATGGAACACATTGGAACTCTATGGAAAATAATAAAATGCATTCCCCTCACATGAGCAGGAGCTAGGCTGTAACATTGTCATTAGAAGTGGCTAAAGGAAAGCAAATGCTAACCTGCCAACTCCCCTTCTGGACACGGAAATGTGAATTTGGAATTAAACAACTCGTCTGAATCTTGCCAATTTATCCAATTTACAGATATCTCGGCAGCAAGGGTTAAGCATCACTTTCAAGGATGCCATAGGTAAAATAACATTGGAGATCGAACCCAGTACAGTTTGGTCGGGGAGTAGTCTTCCCTCTACTATAGCCACTGCACATCTCACCCAACTCTCAGTAGTTTTGGACGCCCAAGAAAGCTACACTTGCATCCAACCACAATGTATCTATTGTTTACCAGGAAGTACGGCAAGGACATTCTTTGCATAGAAGACGGGGGGCTCCTGGATGACTTCCTGGTCTACAGCTCCGTGATCTCTGTGGTGATGTTCGTCCTGCCCTTCATGCTGGTGATGGTGTGCTACAGCCTGATGTTGCGCAAGTTGCTGGAGCCCAGCTGGGAATCAGGGGAGGGCCAGCAGGGACTCCGGGCGGCCCACCGCACCAAGCAGAAGGCGTTGAAGATGATCATCATCGTGCTGATGACGTTCATGTTCTGCTTCCTGCCCTTCCACATCTCCAAGAGCCTGTACTTCTCCGTCATATCCCTATATGTTAACCACCGAGAGCAGGTCAGTGCTGCACTTATCCTTCAATCAGATATATGACACACAGGATCTGTCAGTTTAAATCTACATTATGTCGTTTTTCGACGAAGTTTACAGACACTACGTGAAGACGCATGAAAGACGCGATAAAGCAGAATAGAAGAGAAGAAAATACAATTGATAATAATGGATATTGGATACCACATAAAGTAAGCACATAAAATACACCATAAGAAAAGAAAATGCCAACTTCACATTTAAGAAAGTCTACTGGGGGCAGTTAATTTCAACATCAACATAAGTTGAGCCTCTTTTTTTTCACATGTGAATTGGAATTCAAGTGACCTAAAATATTCCCATTGGCCAAGTCCGGCCTAAGTGATTCTCACTGTTGGCGATAATCTGATTGAAATCAATATCACAAGAAGGCATGGATGACAGAGCGCTTGTTTGATTCAATCTTCGTAAAATTTTAGTTTCACACTAGAGATGCTAGATGTTGGCAATACCGGCCTTTAGCTTTGTTGATGGAATACCCCCCAGGTTAGGTTGGCAGCGTTAGACACATGGTGATATAGCGATGCTATAACAGAGCCACTTCTGTGTCACAGCATACCTAGGCTTTGAGCGCAACATACCTAGCCATCCCGCTAATCGAGGTTCGTAGTATAGCTCACAGAGCCGCAGAAGGGTTTGTTGTCGTGACCTGGCTGAAACACTACAAAGTCGTGGCTTTAAGGCCACGTTTATACATAGAAGGGTATTTATAGAAACGAATATTTCCCCCCCTCCGTTCTCAAAAATAACATTGTGCACACAGCATCGTTTTCAAAAAAGTTGTCGTTTACATCAAAACGCATAAATACGCCGTCAAGCGCCATTATAACTATGCCAAACCAATGGGCGGCAGTGTAGTAGAGCTTATATCGGGGAATCGGGCCCAGAAAATCAAGCCCGACCCGGCCTGAGCCCGTGCACTTTCTGCCGGCCCGACCCGACCCGACACATTAACCGTAATTATGAGCCCGAGCTCGATTTCAACCCGATTTTTTTTTAATACATATGTAACTTTGTACACATTTGTTACTAGGCCTACTCTGCTAAATATATATGCAAGGGATAATGTATAGAACGCCGGTCATTATCGGGAAAATAAGCCCCGACAGGGCGAACAGTACACCGACCGATGCGCAGCAGAGGTGTCCGCCTCGCCCTGAAGGGGCTTATTTTCGACAATGACCGGCGACGATCTATACATTATCCCGCTTATTACACGGCTACTTGCCAAAACGAAAAAATAACTTGACATGGTGTGTCTTTTTACAATTTATTCGTTACCAGCATTCTTAGTGTTGATCAGCAGAGAAATCATTTGTCTGCAAAGACGGTGACGTCGCTTAGCAACGGAAGACGCTGGGGTTGACAAGTCACCGGACTACTACCCATGCAAGTGAAAGGAGCGTTCCACGGCATTGAGAAGACCCGTGTAATAAAGGCCTATAATATTTCGTCGATCAAAGGCCCGGCCCGAGGATAGTGATGGGAAATATTGGCCCGACCCGGCCCGCGGGTCGGATCGGGTCGGGCTCGGGCAGAGAATCTAAACTCTAGTAGGGAGAAGGATAAAGCCATGCAAGCCAATCAGACTCCTCAGAATCAACAACAACGAATAACACGAGCGTCTTCCTGTAACAAAAAAACTGTAAACATATGACGTTAAGCATTTCCTGACGCATAATGTGACGCTTCAGAACCTAAAAACCTGTTTTTCCCCGTTGACACGACAACACATAACCAGCGTTTTCAGATATCTACACTTTGGCCGGAGTTTTTAGAAATGATCGTTTTCTGTGACAAAAACGGCGTTTACGTGTAAATGAGAGGCCAAACCGCGTGGAAATATCTGCGTTTTCCCTTTGTGAAAACGGGGCCTAAGTCGTAACTTACGGGTTGAAAAGTGTCCCTGGAACTCAGCATTAAATGGTGTGTTTTCCCAGGATGGCAGGTGATTGTTGATTGACAACACCTGCCACTATCTCTCAATGTCCTGAGAGCAATGCAAGATCTTCTCATTCATATGAAATGGTTCAAGAACATTTTGTTTGGATCTTCCTTCTGTGTCTCCTGATCAGATGACCTGTGAACAGCTGGATGCGTCCTACATAGCCTACCAGGTGACCTGTTTGATGCTCACTGCCAACAGCGTAATGGACCCCATCCTATACTTCATGGCTGGCCAAGACTTTTGTAAAACCATGCAGAGGAAGAAACAGAAAAAAAACAGCAAAGGGCTTACAGAACGATTTGAATTAGGGCTGTCCAATCAACGCTTTAATTTCGATTAATTAATCCTACAAAAAATAACGGGTTCAGAAAATTAACGCAGATTAATCGCGCTTCTACAGTGCCCTTTGACCCGGTGCGTCATTTGCGTTGAAACAAAATGGAGGCAGACGAGAAGACGCTGCTCGGCCCCTTGAACGGAAAATTCAAGTTTAAACAACTCGGATGTTTATTGCGGGGGAGGAGCAAGGTACGTTTTATTGCTCTGTTTTCTGGGAATAATTGACACAAGCAGAAACCAGAAAACAAGCAGTTTTTTCGTTTTGTCAAAAAAAAAAAAACGAAAATCAAAATTTAAATTTGTTTATACGTTTTTTCGTTCTTACTTAACAAAACGAATTTACCACTCAATATCTGGTTTCCGTCGGTGGGCGGGTCCTCTTATTGGCTAGTGTGCTTCGCTGCCCTGTGCTCTTCAAAATAAAAGTTCTTCCGTTTGATAATGTCGACAAAAATATTACAGTATTATAGACACTAGCAGTCACAGAGGAACACACCACCCACAGTCAAGACTGACACGGCTTCAAATAACAATAATTGTATTCATAATCATTTGAAAATGAGAACTTATGAAGTTATGATGACTTCAGTGCAGTCGATGTTTAGCCACAGTTAATACATGCAGAGTAGACCTGAGGGCTTTACTACGACATCATTGTCTGGCTCTGGGGTCTCATTTATAACCGTTGCGTACGCACAAAATGGGTCTGAAAGTGGCGTACGTGACTTTCCACGCCAAGGTTGTGATCTATAAAAAAACTTGACGGGAGAATGTGCGCAGCCTTAAGCACATTTTTTTCAACCTGTATCATGCGTTAAATCTATGTAATCAGAATAGTTTAAGGGTGCACTCACACTAGGCCATCTGGCCGTGGCCGTTGGCCGTTTTCACACCTAACCGTGCTCAACTGGCCCCATTGTTCTCTGGCCTGCACTCACACTCAGCCATCTGGCCGTGGCCGTTGGCCGTCGCAACTGTGGCCTGGCCACGGTAGGCTCTTGTACATACGTCATCACGTCGTAACACAACATCACCAAGCGTCCGCTGCAAGGACCATAATAAAGTCTGCCGCCAGTCAGAGTTTTAACAACAATGGACAACAACACAGAGAACACAGTTCGCACTTTGCTGAGTCTGTTGCTTATCGTCTGCCCAAATGGCTAACAGACACTCGACTTCTCTATGGGACCAACGTGAACCAACAGTTGAACCGCTTGACTCCATGTTTACCATTTAATGGGAAAGAAGGCTTGTCGCCTTTATTATGTCCATGGTCGTCGCATGGACTATACGTCATCCAGCTCAGGTTGCGTAGCCGTGCGTGTGCGTGTGTCGGCTCATTTACATCTGTACCTTGGCGGCCCGGACCGTAGCAGCACACCTCTCCCAAGTGGCCAAGTTGGCCTGGCCTGGCCAGACTGGCCACACTCACACTGGCAGATTTGAGAACGGTTAGGTGTGAAAACGGCCACGGCCACGGCCACTGCCAGATGGCCTAGTGTGAGTGCACCCTAAGTCAACTGCGTTATTTCTCAGTTATAACTCCAGAAACATCTCCTTAGAATCTCTATATTTAATCCCGTCACTCCATACTGTCCACTGACGGCACGACTCCATGGAATAAAACATCTGTCCAACATGTGTCAATAACATAATTTTTTTATGTGACACTGTAAACACTAATCAAATCAAATGTCAATTAAAAGTGTGGAAAACCAAGCCACATACTCATCACAATCGTTAATATTATTGTCCGTTCCTCTTGATGCTTTTCATGACAAATCAGGCATTAAAAAGGGGTTATGAGAACATTTTACGTGGGTGATTACAAACTGATTATCCAAGGTGTTCTTGGTCAGTCTTATTACCGTAACCCTATAAATACAGCGGTGAGCCCTGTGCGTAATGCTGCACCATGGCACTGCTGGAGGACCATACAGTTTGATCATTGACTGACTACATGAATAGTTGCACAGAGAAGATTCTTATAGAGGTCTTATAGTCAAACGGTATAGGGTACATACAAATTTGATGTGTTTAGGCCATTTATGAGATCTAGTTAACATAATTAAAAGTCATTTCCAAACACATTAAAGAAAAGAAAAAAACAAAAGCAAAGAGATTTTGCAGCAGTAGCACCCTTTTACTTAAACAGAGTGGGATAGGAATCAGGTTAACAAAACATCTAAGAACATCTAAGCTGTCTAACACATTACCAACGCAACATTAAAACATCACAAAACATCACAAAAAAACCAGCTGGAATACAAAGAGTTCGCTTTGTATTCCAGCTGGCCTGTTATGAGCACATTTATATAGGCTACTATTGATCCATTTCAAAACATGTTCCAAGTAGGCTATAGGACAACGCATAATGCATCCTGGAATGAGTGAAGCTTGCCTGCTGACGTGTTAAAATGACTGTCACAACTGCCATGAGCAAAGAGCCAAACCATTTGTACATAGTGTAGGCTACAGTAGCCTATTCGATATTGAATGAAGTAGGTTACTGTACACTCTTTGTCACTGTACAGAGTAGACGATATGATTTGCTTGTACAGCACCTTTAAAAATTCACTGTAGCCTATATTCATAGGCACACCCAGCCTCGCTTTCGATATAACACACACTCGCATTCTGTAAACACCATCAGTAAATAATAATATGAAAACAATATAAAATATCTTTCAACAAGAAAAAAATATTTGTTTACTGTAAAATGGATAAAGGTCAACAGATGCGCAATTTTCAGCTGTCAGAAATGTGTTGTGATCACTTGTATTCCTCATAGCACTCAGGCTGTGAGGAAATCAGCAGCCCGCGATCGCAGCTCCTTTGATGTGAATGCGCACTGAGCGCAAAGCTCAAAGCCGGACAATGATGTCGTAGTAAAGCCCTCAGGTCTACTCTGCATGTATTAACTGTGGCTAAACATCAACTGCACTGAAGTCATCATAACTTTAGAAGTTCTCATTTTCAAATGATTATGAATACTATTATTGTTATTTGAAGCCGTGTCAGTCTTGACTGTGGGTGGTGTGGCCCTCTGTGTCTGCTAGTGTCTATAATACAGTAATATTTTTGTCGACATTATCAAACGGAAGAACTTTTATTTTGAAGAGCACAGGGCAACGAAGCACACTAGCCAATAAGAGGACCCGCCCACCGGCGGAAACCAGATACTGAGTGGTAAATTCGTTTTGTTAAGAAGAACCACAAAACAAATCAACAAACTGATATTTTGATTTTCGTTTTTTGGCTAAACGAAAAAACGAAAAAACGGCTGGTTTTTTTGGTTTCTGCTTATGTCAATTATTCCCAGAAAACAGTAATAAAACGTACCTTGGTCCTCGAGGAGCCGTGGCGGCAGTTGTGATCGTAATTTCCGGTTAGTGCACCAAGGAGTATTCGATTTGGAACAACACTGACATCTGAAAATTAGCGCACTTAGTGAGTGCGGATAGTGTACTTTGTTTAAGGCCCAATCCCATTTCTACCCCTAACCCCTTCCCCCTTCAAAACAAGGGGGAGGGGTAAGGGGTAGAAATGGGATTGGGCCCAAGTGTACTCATGGAAGTATGGATATCGGAGCACGGCACAGGCGTTCAAGCGAGTGAGATGGAAATGTTATTAATTTGATCTTAAAATGCACCGTATGTTAATGAAAGACATGTTTTAAATAAAAGAGACATTGAAATTTAAATCATCACTCATCTGCCATAATTTACTTGAATTAAATTATTTTGAAATACTTTCTCTGAAAAATGTATGCATGCGAGTAATTTAGATTAATTAATCACAGAGCCTGTAATTAATTTAATTAATTGTTTTAATCGCTTGACAGCCCTAATTTGAATGCTTCAACAGCGTTGACGACATCAGTGTGATCTTTTTTTATTTGCAGGTTTCTTATTTCAGTTTTTTCTTACCTGCTATATGGAACAAATATGCTGTGAACACAGAATGCTTGTTGGAATCAATAAAACAAACTGGATCAACTGAGATTTTACCCAATCTAAAAAGCGTCATTCTCTATGAAAAAGCTCTATGACCAGAGCCGTGCTAAAACACAGGTATGGACGCAAATCACTGCCATAATATTTTAAATTTGAAAAACGATTGAATTTTGTCTATAGAAATTGTTCAATTCATTACATTGAATTATATCCATATTATACTTTGAAAACAAACTCAGAATTTTTGTTTAGTATTCACCTCTTGGAAATTCAAACATTACTTTTCCAGTATAGTGTTTGTTGTTATATTCAAAATAATATTAATTGTTTTGAAGTGGTCAGAATATGGTTTGTCCATAACATAATCAAAGAAAACGGCTTGAGAATTTAACCCAACAATGGCGAACATTGGGCACTATGTGTAAGTTGTGTAATTTAGACCTTTCTTTATTCAAACTCTGATTTTAACAAGCACAAGGGTGTTCAGGGGTTAAAAAAACCTCTTAACTCAACATAATAGCTATGATGACAGCTCAGGGGTGGTTCAAACCATGGACCTATTAAAGAAGGTTCTGACCGTAGGCTAATACCTGATTAATGGTCAGGCACAGTGCTTTTAACCTGTAAACCCCTTCTTGAGAATTTCGACCTAGATTTCATGTTCAGATATATCAGCATTATTAGATATAACTAACTGAATTGTAGTATAAAAATAGCAATTCATGCTCAATTATGTTAAATAAAAAAAATAAAAAATTTGAATTAAAAATCGGCTTTAATTTTCACCAGAGGTTTTGATTAAAGACCATCCTGATCTCGCGAGCTCCATTGTATTTACTTATAGATCACTCCAATTGCACCTGACTGCAGCACGCAGATCGAGGAGTGGGCTGAATGTAAAACGTTTGACTCCGCCTACGGACAGAGTGGGGTAAAACCCACATAGATTATGATATAATTTCATTAAAATACACAGGGAGAGCTGATAATTAAGTTAAAGTGCGTATTGGAAGTTAATGTTTTTAAAAATATTTATACATAACATTCTCTGAAAATTGCTCTTTGAAATTAAAATGCAGGATTTTATCAGTTTAAAAAAGTATATCGGCAAAAAATCCAGTTTTAAAGTGACGATTTTGAGCAAGGCTTCAAAAACCGTTGTTTTTTTATGTGATACGTCAAACGCGTCATATTACGTAGGAATTGGTAGACGCGGTCGCTGTTGCTGCCTCAGCTCTATGCTCTATGCCTCAGCTCTAAGTTGTGAGGAGTTACCGCGGTGAGGGGTCTTGTATTCCCCCCCCCTGTGGTTTTTGGGTTTTTCTAATCGACGAGATGAGGTTTTGTATCTGTGGGGGTTGTTCCAACTCCGACCTCCTGTCCGACCATCTCCGATTTCACAGTTTCCCCGATCGGAGAAAGGATGGAGCAGGCTTTCGAGCCTGCAAACCCTCACGTTAGTTGTACTCACTCGTTCTCCAGTAGGGGCATACACACGACCTCTTTGACGCCAGGGTTGTTGGCCTTTTCACTGGAGCAGCGCTGAAGGTCCCAGGTGGCCAGGCGCACTGCGGCCCGGCCGTCCCGCGGGCCCGGGGCCGGTGCCACGCGGGGCCGCAGGGACACCATCTGCGTGGGTCCTCCCGGCGGGAGGTCGAGGTCGTCGCTCCGGAGGCTGAACGAGGTTGGGCTCGGATGGGACCGACCCGTGTAGGTCAGCCCGCCGTTGGTATTGGTGGACGGAGTTCTTGAGCGCTCCACAAACACCTGGAAACGGATCTTGTCCAGTAGGGAGCAGTTTATGTGATCGACCCGAACCAGGTCCTCGATGCTCTTGAACGGACCGTGTTGGGTCCGATAGGCGACAATGTTCCGGGCGATTTTCTCCGTGATGCCGCGGATGCTCATGAGCTGCGGCGGGGTGGCGGTGTTGATGTTCATGCCGCTGCAGGAGGACATATGCTCCGGGTCTCTCCCCAGGGAGGACGGGGAGTGCTGCGACGAACTGGTCCTACTCGACACGCAGATCTCCACTTTAATAATCTCCAGTTTGGTGGCGCCTATCGCACTCACCAGCGCTAGGTCCTCCACCTTCTTGAAGCCCCCGATGCAGTCCCGGTACTCCACGATGCTCCGCGCCACGGGGCGGTTGACCCCGGGCAGGGTCATGAGCTCTTCCTCCGATGTTCAGCCGCTCCTGGTTCACCATAATTCTCCTGACACCACAACTCTATCTCCCTCATATTGCCATGGTGTTTTCCCCCTTTTAGGTGGTTGCTGTTCTCCCTCACGGCTAGCTGGCTCAAAATTGTACGGAAGTGGTCCGAAACTGTTATCCATTGTTGTTATGTTGCCGATGTAGTCTATGATGAACGTCCGTCTACCAATTCCTACGTCACGCTCGAAAACGAGCGTTTGAGATGCGGAAGTAAAATTGTATCACAAAAACGGCTCAAGATGCCACTTGTAGTGTCGATTTATTAATAAAAACTAAATAATCGTGTATTCGAATTTTTTTCCTATATGATTCTTCACTGCAGTATCTAACTTCCAATACACACTTTAAATGTATTACGCTTGATCCACTCTGCCCTGATATGTTACACCTCTGGTTTCAGGTCAGGATCAGGTCTGGTGCCAAAATGTAGTTATTTTGGGAAAACATGTTTCTTTTCGTATCTTAAATGTCAATACCAGCCAACATAATAATAGTAATAATAAAGATAATAATGAAAAATATATATATAAATACACACATAAAACAGCATTTTTTCAGAGAGTGACAAACAGTATATATAATGACATGTTATTTTGTACACTCAAATATATTATCCAAGTCAAATACACCAACGACAGAAGACTGCATCATTTATTTTTATTGTTTTTTAGCGGGGGGGGTCCCCTGTCATGCACACACACACACACACGCACTCACAAACATGCACAAAGACAACACAAGGTAAATCAAAGTATCTGTAGGGTAACAAATGGACATTCAGGCACTTTTAACCAAAGCAACCTCCAGTGTCCTTGTTATAGGTGATTAAAGGGATACGCAGAGATATCTGCAAAAATTTGTGAATGCCTGTCTTATCCAGGTTCAGACGAGTTGTTTAATTCCGCTTCCATTTACTCACTATTCGTAACCCATTGGAACTCTTATAAAGTGAGGTGCATTCCCCTCACATGAACAGGAGCTAGGCTACTGTAAGTCTGCAAGTCAATAGAATTGGCCAACCGAAAGCAAATGATAACCAGTAAACTATCCCTCTGAACACTTAATTTGGAATCAAACAACTGGTCTGAACCTTGGCAAGAAATGCAAATGCCAATTTACAGATATCTCGGCAGTAAGGATTAAAGGTCCAATGACATTCCAATAGGTGTGAGTGTTATTAGCCGTCACAAGCCGTTTTGAAAATCGATCTCTTATGACATCACAAGTGGGAGTGTCAACCTAGATTATAAAAATGTGCTATAGTCCACTGGGTAGGCTGGTAGTCCACTCACACCTGGTGGCATGTCATGGGACCTTTAAGCATTACTCTCAAGGATGCTATAGGAAGGATTACATTTGGATCGAACCGAGGACCTTTTGGTCGGGGAGTAGACTGCCCTATTGTCACTGCACTATTCTACCTCACCCCACTGTCAGTAGTTATAGGTGCACAAGAACGCTACACTTCAACCACAATGCATCTGTTGTTTTCCAGGACGTACAACCATCATTATTTTTGAAAAATGGGTGTTGAGTAATTAAGGCCAATCTTTATCCAAACTCTGAGCTTTACAAGTAGAGGGGAGTTGAGGGGTTAATTTTTTTTTTTTTAACTCAACATAATAGCTTTGATGACAGCTCTTCCACCAAGGGTGGTTATAGGATAAATAGTTGATTAGCTTATCAGGTCCAATGGTTTTAAACTGTAAACTATAAACTCTTTTGAGAATTTCCACCTAGATTTCATTTCCAAATGTATCAACATAATTATAAAGACATAAATTGTAGCACAATAAAAGCAATTGATAAGCAATTATGTTAATTACATTAGCTGAAGAACTTAAAGTGTATGACTCGCCATTGCTTTTCATTGTCAAAATATAATAATGGCGCTCATCTCAAAGTATAATTTTGCGCTCTGGATATTTCCTGGCAATTGCGGTGGGTCAATAGAGGGCGCTAGGGCGTCAATAGAGGGCGCTAGACATGCATGCTGCATAGGCAATAGACAGAATTATATACTTTAAAAAAAAAAGGTGGTATTCTTCCATTTCTGTTCATTGTCACAAACCAGCTACATAACAACTGCCTAACAGATTTTTCTTTTCTTTTTTTCAAAAAAGTAGCTCAGCCTTGGGTTAGCCTACTACTCATCCCACAAACATAGGGTTGGCATTTGGCGTTAGAAGCTATTCTCTAGCACAGGGGTTTTCAACTGGTTTTGTCCCAGCGACCACCATTAGATTATTTTTTCAATTTAACTTCAAAAGTACACGGAGGCTATGCTTAACTGCAAATGCTTGTCAACTTCACGCACGGGACTACATTCTGAATAATGCATGGCATGACGTTAGGGCGCAATGCATTAACATTAGCACTTCACAGGCTACCATAGACTGGATATGTGCAAGGCTAAATTATGACAGTGTGAATCTCATTTATAATATTAAACTATTGAATGTGATTTACCGAAAAAATACCCCTGGACCTTCTTCCCACAAGTCCGAAATATCTTTACTCCGACAAAATTATACCCACTGTTCCGAAATCCCATTGTTTCGAAAAGTGGCGCTGAATTCATTTTTTGTGGTGGAGGTGGTGTGGTTCCCGCCGCATCTTGCAGCACTTCGCACGCCAGTGCTACCACTGTTTTCACGTCTTCATAAATGAACATCATAACATCATCATACAGTATATGGCAAGCCATCCCCGCCAGAAAGCGGCATCATTTAGACGCGTATCACCTTCATTACGCCGTAAAATACGCCGTTTTTTACGCCCGCAAATGAGCCTTTCAAGAGCGCGCGTAAAAAGCGCCTTTTTGAACATCTAAACACGCGTAAAATACGGCGCTTTTGTGCACATCACAACGCCGTAAAATACGGCGTTTCTATAGTATGCTAATGACCTACGCCCTTCTTTTCTCTCAGCCAATGCATTTGAAGTGTTTGCGCCCAATCGCTGACCAAGACAAGCAGACCAAATCAGTTCAACACAGATCTGCTTTGAGGATTTCTCCGATAGTTGTAGCGTCATTTAGATACATATATTAGTAAATGCATTTCTAAATGTGTGGTTCCCTTGGCACATTTGATAGAGACGCTTGTTCTATAGGCAGGAGGTTGTCGGATCGAATCCATTTATTACCGGATTTCTGCTACGCTTTTATGATCGCAATGCTTTTTCGTCGGCGAGCCAGACCTCCTGTGTTATAAGTTCCAAAGACAGTGCCTTTTTAGTCAGCCAGCCAGATCATCTCGGTGTCTTGTAACACGCTTTATAAGTTAATTATATTTAAATTATTATAGCCATCGAGCCTTTATTTTCGTGGAGTTATCGTTACATCCTCTCTCGTTCAATTGATATAAATACACAGTGGAAAGGAGTGAGAGGGAGCCACAGTTACAAAAGTGTCAAACAAGCTGTCCTCTAAATCACCATTTCCCTAGGCCTATATGTTTTCAGGCCGACAAATGGTTGAAATAAAGTGACGTTGTGACCCGGCGTATATTAGACTTGTTAAATGCAGAAATGCTTGCTGGCAGTGTCTATTCAGTTTCAACACTCCAATTCCAAAATTATGTTTTCATGTCGTCAAATGCTCGAAGTCAGGTTGTGAATCGACATCTACTTGACCCAGTCTCACCAATATGCGTACAGATCGCACGGTTTGACACTTTCAAAATGCGTGCAGTACATACGCCAAATGACCATTTTGCGTGCATATGATACGCAAAACCCAGCATTAACTACTGTGGAGTGCGGATGCGTCCATTTCGCGTGCATATGATACGCAAATCCCAGCATTAACTGAATGGGAAATGCAATATTTTAGGACAGATTCACCATTAAACGTGTTTCTAATGACATTTCTAGCGAGAAATGTACTTTTCCCTTGAATAATCTTCAGTCAGTGAATGTGTATGATCTTTATTAATATTTATTATCTGAATGGGAAATGCAATAGTATAGGACCGATTCACCGTTAAACGTGTTTCTAATAGGCCTAACGTTTCTAGCGAGAAATATACTTTTTACTTGCATAATCTTCAGTCAGTGATTGTGTCTGATCTTTAGTTTTATAGTTATTAAGAAGATTTTATCGGCTCTATCATCTTGTTAGAAACACGTAGGCCTATATCTGAGAGCCAACCCAGTCGACAAAAGCATACGTTGACAGTGTACGTTTTCGTGAACCCTGGATTACGTCGCATTTCAACATAAAGTAGCGTGTCACACACACACACACACACACACACACACACACACACACACACACACACACACACACACACACACACACACACACACACACACACACACACACACACACACACACACACACACACTAGGGCTGTCACTTTTTATTCGAAGTTCGAATATTCGTTCGAAGGTGGGGTGAAAAGTTCGAATTCGAAGTGTAATTCTCCATTCGAACTGTAAAAATGCGCTATAAAGAAGAGAGCGGCGAGTGGCTTTTCCTCAATAAAGCGGCCCTCCTGGATCCCCGCTTCTCCCGGTTAGTCCACCTTTCCCCTGCACAGAAACATCTCGTGACTGAAAGCCTCTCACACGAGCTCATTGAAACGGAGACCGACACTGATCGCACACGACAGGGAGAAAAGTCCGCTGCTGCGCTGGGCGCGATGGGCAGCCTGTAGCGGCTGGAGCTGCAGCGGTAACGGAGAGCTGCGAGACTACTTGTAATTTTCTTTACAAGTACAAAAGAGCAGCATGCCGTGTTGGAGGTCGGCCTCACAGATTGTTCGTTTATATAGGCTGTGTGTGCCATGGACGACATGCGCTCCGCATATCGCGCTCCGAGCAGTTATTGTTAATGCGTAAAAGACAGCCGCACTTGTGTGTCGGAGCTTCCTCTTGTTGTGTTTACAAATGTGTTATCAAAGATGTGTTTTTATCCTGTGCTGTTATGAATTCAGTAGGTATACGTGATTTCCACAAGAAATAAAAAGAAACACGACAACGGTCGTTGTCGTGTTTCTTTTTTTTTAATAGTTCTATGGGGGGGGGGGGGTCGAATGTATTCGAATGTATTCGAATTAATTATGGACATTCGAAATTCGTTTGAATTTCATTTTTGGAAAAAGTGACAGCCCTAACACACACACACACACACACACACACACACACACACACACACACACACACACACACACACACACACACACACACACACACACACACACACACACACACACACACACACACACACACACACACACACACACACACACACACACACACAAAAAAAGCACCCCCTCAAAAACTGAAAATAAATAAATAAATTAAAATATCCTTGCTCCAAAGAACGAAATGTAAACCAATGCATTCTGAATGGGAGTGTTTCTCCGATTTTTCCATGCTACACAGAACGAAATGTAAACCCATGCAAATAAAGACTTCATGGTCATAATCATTTAAATATCATTAATCTCCTGAGGGTGGTATTCTATTTTTTTCAACGGGGCTGCATCCAGTCACTTGACCGTCATGGTTGCTATGGTGGTTGCTATTGACCGCCCCCTCATACTTACATGGCTCTAAAAACCACGCGCAAAGGAGCTGCCGTAAATTGTGTTGTTTTTGTCGTAAACTAGGGTCCGATGGTTAAAAAATAGACAGATATTCCAAGGTATCCTTAAAAGGCAGCTTGGATGTTTTTATTTTCTGCAGTTTAGACTTCTTCTATAAACTATTTTTGAAAGCAAAACACCAAGCTCATTGATTTAACGAGGCAGGGTTATTTGAAACAATTTATTAAATAAATATTTGTGAGAGGTCATTCCTTCTCCTGAGTTTGCTTCCTATTTATGTCTAGTGTACAACCCTACTGTCTACAAGCATCACGTAGCCATCCAAACTGCATATCTGAGAATCAGGCCTCTCTTTAATAATGACCAAACGTTATGAGAGAAATACACATTAACTTTTGTCTCATAAGCGGCGTGGTGCCGGCTCCTTTTGACCTTTTTGACCCCTGACTTCTGGGGGAATAGCTGCATCAATTCATTAGTCAATCAGAAGCATGTAAATATCTTCCCGGTGACATAAGAGGGCGAACAAGGTGTCCTTTAACATCTACGCTTCCAGGCGATTACAACGGTGCCACACATGAGCATATTCGAACATGTTTAATGGTAGTAATTAGCTGTCGAAATTGGAGGCCTTAATCAATAATGAGCAGCTATTGATTTGCTTCCCGATAGAAATTTGTGACAAATTACATGTTATTTAGCATCTACACGTTGAGCTGAGTCCAATGACACTGAGCATGACACTCTAGCAAATGGTAACATGTATTTTACATGGTACACCTAGGTCTAGGACATGATCTCGGTGTAGCAAGAGGGCGAGCTTGATCTCATTGGACTCAGCTTAACGTATAGATGCTAAATAACATGTAATTTGTCAAAAATCTCCATCGGGAAGCAAATCTATAGCTGGTCATTATTGATAAAGGCCTCCAAAATCGACAGCTAATTACTACCCCGAAACATATTCAAATATGATCATGTGTGGCACTGTTGCAATCGCCTCGAAACGTAGATGTCAAAGGACACCTTGTTTGCCCCGTTACGGCCCCGGGAAGTTATTTTCATACTTCTAATGGATTGATTCATATTTTAAGGTTCTCGGAGTGAGACTTTAAGATGCTGCAGCAGAAGTGTTGAGACGAAAGATGATATCAAGAAATTTATAGAATATTCCCATTCACATTATGATTCTTCGTCATAACATCCGACCAAACATCCTTTACATTCACCGAGCGAAGATTATGAAAGTCCAGGCCCCCCCATCCTGAACTCGGGGTCCGACTGGGCCAAGTTTCGGGCAGGAAGGACCCCCCCTTCCTGCCCTCGGGGTCCGACCGGGCCAAGTTTCGGTGCGGGGGTCCCAGTTAGGCCCTAGAATAAGGTATTCAAATTTCAGGGCGGTAGGACCTTCCTATCTCAAAAACTGTTTTTCCACCACATTCTGAACCATTAGGTCTTGCAGGCAACACTTCTGAGGGGCTTTGTCCAAATGACAGTCCATTTGGGAAAACTTTTTTCTCTAAGGGCTAGAAGTCCAAATCTTGGATATGTCGTTCTCGGGGCCCCTGGAAATGTGTGTAAACATTTTAGCATCCCTAGCTATCTCGAAAAGGCCGGAAAAGGGGCGTGACCTCCAACAGTACAGTAAATGTACATAAGACAGAGGTTAGTTTCTAGTCCTCATTTTTTGTGGGATGGAGGTGTACATTTGTGGCTTTAGGTGTGTAGACACAGCTGGCCTGTGGCCACGTTTTTGAAGTCTGGGGTCAAAAGGTCAAAAGGAGCCGGCACCACGCCGCTTATGAGATAACAAAAAGTTAATGTGTATTTCTCTAATAACTTTTTGTCATTATTAAAGAGAGGGCTGATTCTCAGATATGCATGTTGGATGGCTAGGGTGTAGGTCTGGGAAGAACTTCAGGCCAAAATCTTGCAAGTGAGCCGCTGGGTGAGGTGCAAAGAGATGGAGCACTTGCTGAGTCATTTCCTGTAGGGCTGGAGCCACAGGTTGGAGCGTATGCGTCCTTTCAGACCCCCTGATATATAAGAGACCCCAAGGTAGAGCTTACTTAAATGTTGTCGACTCAGTCACCTATTGCATCACTTCCTTTAGGGCTTCAGCCTCCTAATTGATCATTGTAGTAGGCTATAATTGAATGCCCTCT
This sequence comes from Gadus macrocephalus, assembly GCF_031168955.1. Taxonomy (NCBI): domain Eukaryota; kingdom Metazoa; phylum Chordata; class Actinopteri; order Gadiformes; family Gadidae; genus Gadus; species Gadus macrocephalus. The sequence goes on from NC_082397.1 coordinate 13,755,574, forward strand.
TTCATATATGATACCTCCTCCACTGGGACGTGGCAACAATTCTCTAAATCCATATGGGGAGGGGGGGGGGGGGGGGGATGCTTGTGGACAGTAGGGGTGTACACTAGACATAAATAGGAAGCAAACTCAGGAGAAGGAATGACCTCTCACAAATATTTATTTAATAAATTGTTTCAAATAACCCTGCCTCGTTAAATCAATGAGCTTGGTGTTTTGCTTTCAAAAATAGGTTATAGAAGAAGTCTAAACTACAGAAAATAAAAACATCCAAGCTGCCTTTTAAGGATACCTTGGAATATCTGTCTATTTTTTAACCATCGGACCCTAGTTTACGACAAAAACAACACAATTTACGGCAGCTCCTTTGCCGCGTGGTTTTTAGAGCCATGTAAGTATGAGGGGGCGGTCGATAGCAACCACCATAGCAACCATGACGGTCAAGTGACTGGATGCAGCCCCGTTGAAAAAAACAGAATACCACCCTCAGGAGATTAATGATATTTAAATTATTATGACCATGAAGTCTTTATTTGCATGGGTTTACATTTCGTTCTGTGTAGCATGGAAAAATCGGAGAAACACTCCCATTCAGAATGCATTGGTTTACATTTCGTTCTTTGGAGCAAGGATATTTTTATTTATTTATTTATTTTCAGTTTTTGAGGGGGTATTTTTTCTGCAATAATCCAAAATCCAATGGAAAACCCCGTTGGCTTTTTGTCAAGGGAACCCAGGGCGACGCTTCCGGGTTGGCCAACATACGTCATCCCTCCACCACGCTATACTGTAAAAACACATGTTCAAGTGGAATGATAATGCATGAATTTATTCTTTATTCTGCCATAGTATTTATTTAAGTGGGGAGGGGGGGCATACAAGTATTTTGGCCATAGTGGATCCAGATCTGTTCCGGAGCATTTCACCACCTCGGGCAACAGCGCAGGGTTGCCAGGTCCTGCAAAAAACGTCCTGCCCACATACCGTTCAAAATCCACCCAAAATGTCCTAGAAGCAGCCCAAATAAAAAAGATATTCCACTTTGGCCAATGTTTTGAAAGTTATAATATTTGAGGGAATATAATATATGTTGTTGCTGGGTTTTGCGTATCATATGCACGCGAAATGGTCATTTGGCGTATGTACTGCACGCATTTTGAAAGTGTCAAACCGTGCGATCTGTACGCATATTGGTGAGACTGGGTCAAGTAGATGTCGAGTCACAACCTGACTTTATTTCGAGCATTTGACGACATGAAAACATAATTTTGGAATTGGAGTGTTGAAACTGAATAGACACTGCCAGCAAGCATTTCTGCATTTAACAAGTCTAATATGCGCCGGGTCACAACGTTACTTTATTTCAACCATTTGTCGGCCTGAAAACATATAGGCCTAGGGAAATGGTGATTTAGAGGACAGCTTGTTTGACACTTTTGTAACTGTGGCTCCCTCTCACTCCTTTCCACTGTGTATTTATATCGATTGAACGAGAGAGGATGTAACGATAACTCCACGAAAATAAAGGCTCGATGGCTATAATAATTTAAATATAATTAACTTATAAAGCGTGTTACAAGACACCGAGATTATCTGGCTGGCTGACTAAAAAGGCACTGTCTTTGGAACTTATAACACAGGAGGTCTGGCTCGCCGACGAAAAAGCATTGCGATCATAAAAGCGTGTCCATCTGACAAAAGCAGAAATCCGGTAATAAATGGATTCGATCCGACAACCTCCTGCCTATAGACCAAGCGTCTCTATCAAATGTGCCAAGGAAACCACACAGTTAGAAATGCATTTACTAATATATGTATCTAAATGACGCTACAACTATCGCCAAATGAGAGGAGAAATCCTCAAAGCAGATCTGTGTTGAACTGATTTGGTCTGCTTGTCTTGGTCAGCGATTGGGCGCAAACACTTCAAATGCATTGGCTGAGAGAAAAGAAGGGCGTAGGTTATTAGCATACTACAGAAACGGCGTATTTTACGGCGTTGTGATGTGCACAAAAGCACCGTATTTTACGCGCGTTTTGATGTTCAAAACGGCGCTTTTTACGCGCGCTCTTGAAAGGCTCATTTGCGGGCGTAAAAAGCGGCGCTTTTTTGCGCATGACGGCGTAAAATACACCGTTTTTCTGCATTTTACGGCGTATTTTACGGCGTAATGAAGGTGATACGCGTCTAAATGATGCCGCTTTCTGGCGGGGATGGCTTGCCATAACAGTACACCATGGCACATAAATGACACCACCCTATCCATGTGTTTTCCCTGCTCGCAACTTTTTCTCAGACAACTTGTTGCTTTACCTCTGTGCTTCTCAACATCAGCATATATTTACTATGGAAACACCATAACTTCACCACAGTAGCCTAGCATTTTCATTTGATGTAGCCTACCAGTGGACTGCTATGTTCACAATTTCGGAACAATGGGCTGTCGGACTAATGACTTTCTTGTTGTCGGAGTATAGGGCTATCATAATTCGGTATCTGGACCGCGCACCAATAGGCTAAAGGTGCGGCCACACCGGACGCGTATCTCGCATACTTTTTACGCGAGATACGCGCGTATAATGTTGCTTGACCATTTTGTGTCAAAAATGGTCGCATACGCGCAATACGCGCTATACGCCAAGCCAAGCAAAATACACACACACATTATTCACTGATCTTACCAGGAACGCCAATATCCTCTGCCACGTCGACCCACGCCCTCTCTGTTTTGTTCCTGTCCCTGTACGACACCATCGTGGTGTCGTACAGGACAGGACGGCCGCACACGGCGACGATGATATTTTGATCCACCTCCATTTCTGTTTGTGTAGTGTCTGTAGTGTTGATCAGCAGAGAAATAGTCCGCCAAGACGTTGAGGTTGCTTAGTAACCAGAGACTCTGTCCATGCAAGTGAACGGAGCGTTCCCTCTTCGTCATAACTATCAAACCAAACATCCTTCACATTCACCGAGCGAACATTATGAAAGTAAAATGCACATTTCTCGCTAGAAATGTTTCCATAAAAGCATTTAATGGCGTAACTATGTTACTATTTCCACACAGAATAAAGAAAGATGTCGGCCGTATGCTTCTGTCCAAGCTCACTACTCTCTGCCAGTGACGTTGGGTCAAGCTCAACGCTGATTGGGCTAATCGGCTAATCGTCATGCGTATGAGCATAAAAAGTTAAATTTTTTGAACTCTTGAGATGTACGCGATATACGCTCGTATAGCGCGTAAATATACGCGCCTCATACGCGCGTAAAATGTTGCTAATACGCAGTGGCGATTTTGGTTTGGAAACTCTGGTGGGGCCCATGCAGGAAAATATTATAACGCAATCCAGAAATACCACATATTACTACCATCACAAAAAAAACAGTAGCAAGTGACAGAGGGGACCAAAATTGCAGCTGAATAATGCCATCACTCAAACACGAATCTGACAACATATATTAGGCTATTATAGCAATAGCAATAGCACCACCAAATGGCAGCGTTCAAGATCTCACAATATCAAAACTCAAGAAAACAACAACGTGGCAACAATAAAAACACAACGGCGCACACCCTTTACACAGCAATCAATATACAAAGCCACCACTCACAATATACCAAAAAAAGAAGAAGTATGGTTTAAGTTGCATTAAGTTTGCAGGCCACCATACTGTACAATTAACAATGAATCTAGCCTGATAGAGTGGTTGCCTATTCAGACCTGGATAATCCTGGGTGAAAATGTAAGTAAGTTTGGGCTAAGATGGTAATTACCTGTGCTTTAAGGACAGTGCTGTCTGGTCTCCTTTGTGTGGCTGAGGTGAAACACAAGCATTTTTTTCCGCTTGAACAACTCCTGGTTGAACGATCTATTCTTGTCCTTTCCCTCTTGAATAATGATTAAATCCGTCCGGCGATGTGGTCCCAAACGTTTTATCTCCAACTTCTGTTCAAGTGCTAAATCTCACATGACAGATACTCAACACGATTCATCATTTAATGAATGAAACGTCCATTTGTTGTTATTTACTGTAACAGTAACTACGTTAGCCAGCTAGCAAGATCTGATCGGCTCCCGCCGTAAACCCCGCCCTTTCTACAAATCAGCCAATGAGAAGAGCCTTGGGGCACTAAACTTCTGGCCCCACCGCCGAAACAGAAGCGGGCGCTGCGCACGCGCTTGCTCGCGCAACAGCACCAGTTTTCTACACTGCAGCAGACGGGGCCATCTCGGCTGTGCCCCACCGAGCGGAAATGACGAGACGGAGCAACGAACTATTTCACACACAACTACTACACTACAACAATTGCGTTCATCAAATTAAAACTGCGGACATGTAATTAATTATTAACAATTAATTATTATTAACTTATGCTCAACGACATTTTTGAAAAAATAATGAAAAGTATAATCGTGCCCTGCACGGCAGCGTTCTCTGGTGGGGCCGTGCCCCACTGGCCCCTAATGCAAAGACGCCACTGCTAATACGCTAATACGCACGTAAACCAATGGTTCCCTATGGAAAAAATGGCGATTTCATACGCGAAGTACGCGAAGTACGCGAGATACGCGTCCGGTGTGGCCGCACCTTAACGGGCTAGCCCACCACTCAAACACACAACATTAGAGTGTAGGCTAACGGCTGGCTGTTTCAGAGTAGAGTAGGCTGAGGGCTAGCAACAACAGACTTGTCTTGTATTTACAATGCAAACGAACTTGGCCATAGAACATAGGTCCTAAGTCAAACATATTTTAGAGACGTTTTAATTCATGATCAGTAAGCTTACCGTAGGTCGTTGTATCGTATCGCCACCAGCATCACTGTCATCCACGGGAGCTGATGATGGCCCTGCCGTGGCAAACATTTCTGATATTTTGCCACATTTGGCAGCGTTGGCTTGAAGAGCAAGCCTCTTCTTCTCTCGCAGTTTCTCTGCACCCCCTTTTCTCTTTCTCTCCATTTTGGACTGGAGGATTCTCACGAAACGTGCGTTTCTGTGCACCGACCAAGCTAAAGGTAGAAGGTGTTTGGTGATATGATTGGACGAGCCCCTAGTCAGTAAAGAAGACAGCCAATGGGCCGCAGACTAGCGTGCGCGTGTCAAGAATGTCAAGGCCATGGGCCACGCTGAGTTTGTTTACCGTCCTAATGCATTATGTAGGCAGGTCCAAATCGAAAGGGGTTGGTGTTGGGTCAGCCCAGGGTATGTGATTGGGCCAGCCCAGTGTCAATAGGGCCGCTGATGAACTACTTTCGTGGGCCAGCCGGTCAGACCATTATATGGCAAAAAAAAAAAAATAATAAAAAATTCGGGACTATCGGCCCATATTGCACCTCGGCCCACCGGGCAAACGCCCGGTATGCCCGACGGCCTTCTATTTTATTGGTATTATTGTTTTTATTCTAATATTTTCACTTTAAGGATTTTGATATAATTGTTAATTTAGAACTATCATCATCACCCCTATTATTGTCTGTGTATTTGTTATGATCCTATGTTTACGTATTTTACTTTCATTCATCATAAACAGCTGCCATGTAGTGGCTATTAATAGTAATTATAAAACATCAATTGATTTCTTATATTATCACAGCAGATTTATGAGGTAGACCTAATTAATAATAACTTTACACTTTTATTTCAGGTGAAGGCTTTTTCACTAGGCTACCTTAACATATTTTTCTTGAAATCTCTGTCCCTCTCTTATCTGTTTGTGTAGGTGTGTGATACAATAATGGGACACACCAAGGAACGCCTTCACAGACCACCTCATCAGTGCCACCTTGCTGCAGGCCAAAGTATGGAGAGTACCACACCTCATTCCCTGAAGTTGCACTGAGCTCCACCTTAAAGGCATATCCAATGCTGAATTGAAGCAAGCTGAGGACGGAGCTGATTCTCATCTACGGGAAGGAGGAATTCAAGAACTGTTGTGGTGCTGTGGACCTTTTTCTGTTATTTATGGACAATAACCTGTCAGAGGTATTTTCAGAGACTGTCACACTACTAACAATTTTGATCACCACACCCATGTCCACTGCAGGGGCTGAGAGGTATTTTTCAACACTGAAGAGGGTCAAAACCTTCAACAGGAACACCATGACTCAGGACAGGCTGAATTCCTTAGCCATCCTATCCATGGAGAAAAAACTTGTGTTGGAGATGACCGACTTTAATCAGAAAGTCATTGACGAATTGCAAGTCAGAAAGATAAGAGGGCTAAATTTCTTTACAAGTAGTGGACACTGGTCTAGTTTTAAGTGTAATTCCGGCAAAAATTGATGTTTCGGCAAAAGAGTATCTGGAGGGCTTATTGATGGGTTTACATGCCAAAACAAAGACCCTGGGTTCAATTTTCGCCGGAGTTACACTTGTTAATCATAGCAGTTACAATTGTTAATCATTTGTCTACTTTTTTTTTTTTATATATATATTCTGCCCTAAAATTCTTCCTTTTCAATTTTGTGTGTTGTGTTCTGATTATGAGGTGCTATTTGACCCACAATATCAGAATAATAATAATTATAATAAATTAAATTTTTATAGCGCTTAATATGGTACTCTAAGACGCTTTACATATTGCCCTATCAAAACTATGTAAGACAGACTAGGAATAAAAGAAAAACAGAGGTTAAACATGAATAATAAGGTGGGAGTTAGGTGGGGAAGGCTAGTTTGAAAAGGTATGTTTTGAGGGCAGATTTGAAAAAAGAGAGGGTTGGAGAGACTTTGATGTGGGAGGGGAGTGAATTCCAAAGGGTGGGGGCAGCAACTGAGAAGGCCCGATCACCCCAAGTCCGTCGCTCAGTCCGTGGAACTTGTAGCAGGTTGGCAGAATTGGACCTGAGGAATCGGGAGGGGGCGTGTTGATGGAGGAGGTCAGCAAGGTAGGGGGGGGCTAGGCTGTTGAGGGCCTTGTAGGTGATGAGTAAGATTTTGTAGTTGATTCTGTGTTTAATTGGAAGCCAATGGATTTCGGACAGGTGTGATGTGTTCTCTGGAGCGGGTACCAGTGAGGAGGCGTGCAGCTGAGTTCTGGACATATTGAAGTTTTTTGAGGACTTTGTTGGTGGTGCCGTAGAGAAGACCATTGCAGTAGTCAAGCCTGGATGAAATTAAAGCGTGGATGAGTGTCGCAGCAGCGGTAGTTGACAGGTTGGGGCGGAGGCGGGCGATGTTTCGGAGGTGGAAAAAGGCAGTTTTGGTAATATGGTTAACATGGGGGAGGAAGGAGAGAGTGGGGTCCAGGATAACTCCAAGGTTACGGAATTTGGTGGAGGGGGTGATGGTGGAGCCGTCAATGTTAAGGGTGAAGTTCAGAGTGGAGTGAGTGAGGGTGTCAGGACCAATGATGAGGATTTCGGATTTGTTGGAGTTGAGTTTGAGAAAGCTGTTTTGCATCCAGGTCTTGATGTCAGTCAAACAGTTGGAGAGGGTTGAGAGGGTGGAAGGACTGATGGTTTTGGAGGGGAGGTAAAGCTAATAGAATAAAACCCATAGGTCAAATAGCAAGGTAGTCTGTAAATGCAGTGTAAGGTTGTACAGGCCCTCTAAGTCAGGATGTGTAGGCTATGAATCTGAATGAATTTTTAGGTAGTAACCATCCCCAAAATGCACCAGATTACAGTAGATCACATCTACCAAATTCAAAAATTTCTGGTGGAAAACCTCCATGCCTCCCCTGGCTGACTGCGTCCCACACACAAATTGATGATCACCAGCCGCCACTGTTTTCCAGGTATACTGCCCATAACCTAAAATCTGTCCCTATGTATTATGTTGACCTTGAGGTATGTTCCCAAGCTTTCCCTGGTTGATTGCAATCTTTCCTGTCTAGGGGGTTAGATGAGAGGTACTCACCGCAGGTCAACAGCATGGACCTAAAAAGAAAGGACCACAGCCATCGTAAACGAACAGCTCTCTCTCTGTGACATGCCGCACTGGCAACTCGTCTCGGTGGGGTGAACCGTCAGTCCAGGTGACCAGCCTGCGCATTGATTCCAGGCGTTCAGTTTTCCCGTGTATTTACAACCAAAAGTTCTCTCATAAGGTGCATTTCCATCCCCCTGATTTTATGCGAACTTTGAAGTATCTAATCAGTAAACGATGATGGAAACACCAAGATTCGCATAAAAATCCTCTAATTCGCAAAAAGGTTTATCCGCTCGCTTGAGGTGGTTTTTGAGAAATGCGAAAGAGAGTAAATTCGCAAAATGGGAGATGGAAACACACTTTTCGAAACAGCTGTGACGTAGCGAACTTTGAACACACAGGACTGACAGTCTTTCCGATTTCCGCATAACGACCGGCCATAGCAACCCTGCCGACATCAACGTGTAACGTCATCACCCTATTCCGCTCCAACCACTTGATGGAAACGCACGTAATTCGAATTACCTTTTTGCGAACTTTCTACAGATTCGCATCACCTTTTAGATGGAAACGCAGCTTTAGAAATGTTTTGACAGAATCCTTGCATCGTCTGTGTTAATCCCATAAAGTCATAAACTGTGTTCGAAATCATTCCCTATTACGTATATCATGCACTATATAGGGTGCTCACCATTTTGTCAGTGGTGTTCGAATTCTCAGTGGTTAACCCTTATAAGGTGTTCTGGTCTGTGGGACCCGTTTTCAGTTTTTAGCTTAATTTCATTCACTATAATATAGTGGACAATAAAAATCTCCAAAACTTGAGTGAACATAAGATGCTCCCTACATGTTGCTCCCGTATACCGCAGTGCAATGCGATCGTGTTTTTTAAAAGCAATTTACTGATGCAAATGACGTTTTAGAAATGTTTAGCTTAGTGTCCGAATTCTCGTTTGTTCATTCCCTATATAGTTCATTGTATCATAAACACTATATCGGGAATATTGAGTGAGTAGTAGGGAACGATTTCGAAAACAGCTAGAGGCTGTTTCCCAATGTCAAGGAAGCATGCTCAACGGCCGCCCTTTTAAGGACGCTACGTCATAGAACACCTAAAGCACTGTTCCAATGTTGAGGACACTCGAAAGCCGCACCATTTTTGCGTCCTTTGTTTTTGAGAATTCCGAGATTTTTCGAGGATGCATCACTGCATCCTAGACGAGCCAAAACTACCCACAATCCTCTGCGTTCACTGGGCGGGTTCTTGAAAATGTCAGAGCAGTACACGTTCAAATGAAGTGAAGTTATATTAGTTTTCAGAAATATTTTGTGCCGTATTGCTTTTTATAGATTCATCATGTTAATGCAAATAATCAAGCCTAAAGAGCTGTTCCACTTTTCAAACGTTTTTGCAACTTAATGATACGTTGCTATATTTTGCATGGACGTAGCTGGTGTTAAACACCACTGTCACCAATGTCAATTTACTCGCTCACAAGATTACATTATTTATGTATACCTATTTATGTTTGTGTTGAATCGTTTTTTTTAGGGTCAGCCCAGCAAACTGAGGCTTTTGTGCGCAGGGTGGCGCGCAAACATTTGTTTACCGGTGGAAGGGATAGTGCCACTATCCAATGTTGTAAAATTAATGCACAACCGATCATTTGCAATGTTTGTAATTTTTAATGAACGTATATAATTGTATTTTATATGATATACTTATGTGTTCAAACCACTGGTAGATTGTAGGCATATATGAATGAATGAATCAGATCAGTTAAATAATATATCCAAATAAATACATGTTTATCATCTCTTTCTTTGTCTTTTCCCCCCTGCATAATAGTAATCAACCGTACTGTAAATGTGATGCATGAATTAAGTTCTCAGACAATTTCACTTAGTTTTATAAAAATTTAATGGATTTTCCTTTTAATAAAGACGATTCTATCAACCGCAACAAAGCTTTTGTGACTTCCCCAAAGAGGCTCCATGCGAAGGAGACATGACCGCATTCATAACAGACAAAAGTCAAATAAATATCGATCAGCTTGATTGCTGCCATGTTTTATTCATAAGCGCACATGTGTTTACAAGCGGACACGCAGTATTAAAAAGCGGAAGCGCTTCCACACTACCAAGTCGTTCCAAAGTCTGAACGTTACAAACGCTAGGAAGCACTCGAGCTAGCTAGTCTCATCCCCATAGGACGCGACTAGCAAGGACGCGTCCTGGCAAAAAATTTTTTACATCCAGACATTTTTGAAAATGTTACATCCAGTTTGTTTGATACTGTCTCGATCGTACGATCAACAGACCGTTCAACATCAACAGCCATATGCCTCATGTTAGATAAACAGTTTTGATTGGATGGTCTATCACGTACCGGGCCGAAACCTTTTGTATGGGAGGTGAGCCAGACCTTTTCTGCTGAGTAAATTTAACGAACTTGCGTGATCTGGGCCCCGTTTCCCGATGTCGATGGATCTTCGCTCGTAAGATCATTCTCCCGATGGATCTTTCGAACCATCGATAATTTCTTTGTCGCGTTTCCCGAAACTCCTCTTAACGTGAACGTGCATTCGCTGCACTCACAACGTCGTAGGATTGTAACTGTCTACTGACACGGTGCTGAAATGGGCTCCGTAGGAGGGGGAGACGCAGGAATGTCGCAGGAAAATTGTGTTAAAAAGGGTTAAAATATCTCCCCATCAAGGACAACAGCAGAGTAGCCTACGAAAAAAATAGACTGCAATTATATGAATGCTAAAGACATTAAAACACAATTGATTAGGCTTAAGCCGACATATATCAGTCCTAATCCTGAATGCACTTTGCGTTTCACGGCATTTTCCCCCCTGAAATAATTCCATATGACAAAAAAATTAAAATAGCTTGTGTGACAACTACATTTATCTTAATGGGCTGATTTCTGAAACATGCTTTGCGCAGCAAAGAGAGCCGACTTAATCTGATTCCGCATAAAGTTTCCTTGATTGATCATTTGATGTGTGCTAGCGCTCCGTGCGCAAGAGGGAGAGGAAAAGAGAGAGAGAGAGAGAGAGAGAGAGAGAGAGAGAGAGAGAGAGAGAGAGAGAGAGAGAGAGAGAGAGAGAGAGAGAGAGAGAGAGAGAGAGAGAGAGAGAGAGAGAGAGAGAGAGAGAGAGAGAGAGAGAGAGAGAGAGACGTGCCGAGGCGTCCCCGGAGTCGCCTGGTTGCGATCAATGGCCGAATGCGGGACAACTTTGACCCCCTCGAGGTCTACACTGACTCGGCAGTCATACAGCGCTACAGGCTGCCCAGGGAGGCCATCAGACAGCTGCTTGGGGCGATCAGGCAAGACCTCAGACGTGCTACAAGGAGGCGCTCCTTGAACATCTTTATTGATAAATTAATTAATAATCTTTATTAATCACCAAACTAAGAACATAAAGGCGCAATGCGTTTTAATAAAACGCATCCAATACACGCAATGTCCGATGGTGACGCCACTGAGGCTATAGCTGACGATGCTCTTAGCGTCCTACGAGTACCTACGAGTACCCCTGGAGTAGGCCTACTCGTTAGCTCCGAGCGTTTTCAAGACGTTCGTTACCAACGATGCTTTCGGGAAACGCGGTGAAAACTCTACGATGCCCTTTCGACGCACTTCACGATCCACTTTGGCTAACGACGCTTTCGGGAAACGAGGCCCTGTCCAATAGGCTGATAGATGGCAATAGTGCTGTACAAAGACAGTAATGCCTGCTTGTGTCTTTGTGCTTATGAAAAACAAAACAAGTTTTGCAATGACAAAAAAAACGGACACAAGGGCAATGAAAATAAACCTCTTGTTTATTTAAGTATTTACTACGTTTCCAATCCTTTTTACAGCATGAAAGCTTGTAACAATACGGATTACTATTATTCTGAAAAATGATCATAATCATAATAATCACTGGTTTAAAAAAACAAACATTGAAATGTGTGTTCGCTTATTTGCCAATACCCCCTCTCCCCAGCAAAAATACTAAAATATATATTTTAATACTTAGTACTGTCCTGTAAAAATGCAATAGGCCAGCATCCCATAAGAGAATGTCCCACAACTGAATCTATTATGCCTGAAATCTAGTGTTTTGTTTCTAGACAGTAAAAAAAAAGGAGCAGGAGCATGATTGGATTTAATATACGCTTTGACGTTTTAAGCCATTGAATCATCCAAAAAATGTTTTTCATGAATCAATTCAATCAAGTGCCACAACTGTAATGAATAAGAGGGCTAAAGACTCAAACCTGCTCCAGACCGTCCATATGTACATGTGTTCACATATTTACATATTCCTATGCCAACATGATGGTTTTCATACAATATCTCAAATAAAAATGTCCAGGCTCAAGAAGTTTTAACCTGTGTAAAGACTTAAGGAAAGCAACTTCAGTTCAGCGATGTTAGCTAGAAACACTGCTAAACAAAATGTGAATGAGTAAAATCAATAAATAATCACTAACACTGTTTACATGTGTATCAATTACGGTAACCAAAATGTCTCTTCGGCTGTCTTCATGGATAGTTTTGAGTGAGCTCAATATTTAACAAGCTCTTTGTTTTAAAATCTTCCATGGAAAATTAATTTAAGAATAAGGATCTTGAGGAGCTATTTGGAAAATAGCTCCCCAAGATCCTTCAAAAATGGCTAAAATGTATTTACTGATCATTACTGATTGTGTTGTTTATGTACAAAAAAAACTTTTAAATTTGGCTTGCATTTCATGATTGGTACTTATTTGTACTCTTGTACTATTTACAACCTCTAGACTCCCACAGGGAATAGTATCTATATTACATATTACATATTACAAAAACTAACTAAACGTGTTTGAGAATATGCATAGATGTGTGTGTGTGTGTGTGTGTGTTAGTGTGTATGTGTGTGTGTGTATGTGCGTGTGTGAGAGTGACCTGAAGTGGGCATGAGCGAGGGCTACAATTTGTGTATGTGGTTTACATTTTTCACTTGGAAGAACCGATACATTAAGACATCCCCCGAGTAAACCTCTACATGCCTTGCAATCATCCCCGTCCTTTCCTCCTGTATGGGTTAAAGATGACTAACTAATCACAATGTTGCACTGACGGCCATTTCAAGATGGCCACTTATTCAACCCACCTTCCCATCAAAATGGGTTTATAAAATGATTATAATAAATTATAATAATTTATAAAGCAACAGAACGGCAGGTGCCCAGCAAGCCTTCCGGTGGTTCCATGATTGTGTAAGAAAATAACCAAACTCTATTAGAAAAAGAGTCAAATAGATTTGTGTTATGGTATGATATCATTTCCCAAGGCGAACCAGGGTCAGTCAAATGAACGCTGAGGAGGATTTAGGTCTCTCCTTTCAGTGACTTGGTTTAGTGTTGACCTTAATGGACTCGAGTCCCTTCAAGTTGTCCATTGATCGTGAGGTTATCCTCAGTGAGGTAGCGTTTGGGTACAGCATCCCTCTGTTCACCTGCGGGCACACAATGAGAACAAAGACTGAATCAAAATGGGAAACCTCCAGGGTTGGAAATACAATATTCTTGCAGGACAACGCTTATCGCGTTGTCCTGCTTACTACAGTGAGGGATTGTATAATTTAATTAATTAATTAATTAAGGGCGCCACCAGAGGGCGCCCACGACACATTTGCCGCCATAGGCGATTGCCTAGGTCCTTTTATTTTCTTCCTCCATCGGCCCCTGACGGCGTCTGGGCCCCGGTGCAGTGCACCGGTTGCACCGTAGATATTTACGCCAATGGCCAAGTGGAAGTTACGGTTACATAATTCAATAAGTTGCAGAATGCAAGGGAGTAGACAGGATCTTTTGTGCTCACGTGGGAGCCTTCAGGTTGCTGAACAACACGCGGCCAGGCACTTACGCAGGAAAGAAAAATACAATGTAAATAGACGTCGGAAGAGAAAAGGGTAGTATTATGGGATGTACCTCCTTGAGACTCCTGAGAGTGAGGAGAAGGGATTCCCGCCAAAAAGAGAGTTCCGTTGCTCCTGAGTGGATGCCTTGGTTTCCACGGTGACAGGTCTGTTCTCTGTAATCTGGGCCACTTGAAATCTGTTCAGTAAAAAATCAGGACGTAAAGAATTGAAGGACTACGGGAGGTAGTTTTCATGCGTGTGTCTTTAACACAAGCTGTTTGCATTTGTGAGGGTCTAAGTGTGTGCCTTTCTTTTCAGTGTGTATGTTGGGCTGGGCCTCCCTATGCCTCACCTTCCCACAGAGAGCACCGTGGGCTCTCCCTCTTTCTTCTTCTCCTTGCCTCCCTCAAAGCTCTCCCCCACCTTCTGCGGTGTCGCCTTTGGCACGGCGGCCTGGGGCCTCGGCTCGTCCGCGCACACTCCCCCCAGCAGGGGGCTCTTCTGGGTGTCGGCGCCCGCGTCCAGGTAGGGCAGGATCAGGCTCTGTGGGGGCTTCAGGGGGTGGTCTTTGAGAGCCTCCAGCGGGGGGATCAGGATGGCAGGCCACTTCCTCTGGGCGCAGCGGGAGCAGCGGTAGCCGTGCCTTGGGAACAGGCCGGACAGGCCCGAGATGGTGTGCAGGTGGGACTGGTGGGGGCACAGCCGGGGCAGGGAGCGGAACTGAGCCAAAGGGGAGAGCTTGGGGAACCTGCAGGACCGTGCAGGAAGAGGGAGAGAGGAGAGGGAAGAAAGCGTTGCCGTGGTGAATACAATAGATTGACATTTAATGAAGTATCTAGTGTTTTTCTCGTGGACGACGACATTGTGTGTCTCGCCTCAATTGCAGCTTGACAACATGCAGTTTGTGTTACGCACGAGACTCCCGGCTCAAAGCTTCCATGGCTGCCCATTGTCTTTTTGTCTCCGCTAAAACAACCGAGCCAGAGAGATGAATGCAACTGTGGGTCCCAGCTCTTATGCTAGCTGGTGAATAACCACCAATGACCCATGATAACCTCCGTTAGCGTGTGCGTGTGTGTGTTTGTGTGTGCATGCTTGCGTGTCTGTGTGTGTGAGAGAGAGTATGAGTGAGTGAGTAAGAATGAGAGAGAATGTATGTTTGTTTAGAATGTTGTAGAACTCCAAAAGCCCATTGGCTCCAGTACGCTATTGAGCTGCTGGTGGTCATGACCAATTTTGTTTTTGTTTTTTATTTCCAGCAAATGTTTGTTCTTTAACATTCCCTCCCTCTACCTTCTTACTTATTTCATTATTTATGAATAAATGATAATTAAATTAATATTACAAATGATGACCCACAGCTTCTATCAATGATAATTTAACACGGATGCTACTGCTGTTGAGCCATATTCGTGGTCAAAAGAGACAGAATATGGATTAATGCTTTACTGTCACTGTAGCCACAGAGAGGGTTCGCCGTCCTAGAGATCACATGGAACTGTTGCGCAGACAAGCGACAATCTGTGGGCTTTGTGAGCATCACTGAGCCACTGAGCTGTGGCTGACTGCTGCGTGTCAGGAGACAGCAGCGCTGGCCAAACAGAACTGACTCACTGGGTTCACTATTCAGCACTTTTCACAAGCTTTACTGAGGCTGAGGAAGAGACTGCAGTCATTGCCTTCTCTTTGCATTGTTTGCAAATATAAGACTTTTGCAATATAGGAATATGCTATTTTGTATTTTGGCAAACGTACCACCCACTCATTGTTTATTAGTAGTGAAAGAACAGACAGTGGGTGGTAAGTTAGGAATTCAATCATTAGAATTTAGCATGGCTTATCTCTCTTATTCAGTCGACAGAGCTTCTTGCTAATTTCAATGTCACCATGACTTTACGAATCAGAGACAGGGGAATCCCTTCAATATTTCACCTATTGTCTAAAAAAGTCACTTCTTTAGTTTGACCTCAGGAAGCATGACTCGGCAGTATGATTGTCGTCTAGTGGGGTGCGTAATGTGTGTTTGTGTGTGTGTGTGTGTGTGTGTGTGTGTGTGTGTGTGTGTGTGTGTGTGTGTGTGTGTGTGTGTGTGTGTGTGTGTGTGTGTGTGTGTGTGTGTGTGCTCCTACTTGATTGATGAGCTCTTGTTCATGGCCATCTGACTGGTTTCATATTCCAGCAAAAGTTCCTCAAGTGCAGCAGCATTTTCTAAAAAACACACACACAGCCAAATTAAACTAAATACTATGAATAGTAGAATAATAGATTAATCACATATCAAAAGAAAAAGTGGTCTTACAAGGGTTTATTTCCACTGTCATACTGGTATCTCATGAATACATAAGAGGAAGGGAACCCCATATGTTGTACTGTTTTAAATGGTATTAATAATCCAAAGCCTTCGAAATCGTGCAGTCATGCATAGTTGTTGACATGCTGTAGAAAACAGGTTTGTCGTTGGCTGGAAGGGGTAGATGGAGTTCCCCACGCATATGACTGATTTTTTAATAATGGTCGCCTGCCGGGATGCCCGACATAAACACTGAAAGTAATACCGTGGGAACTTAAGACGTGGGAAAAGGCCCATTCTGTGTACCTCCTGGCGGGCTCCATGTAGCAATTTGATTACATGGTTGTAAGGACGTGGCAAGAAGTCTGTCCAGATTTCTGTCAACACACCTATGCAATCCAATCAGAGCACACCTTTATCGCACCGTTTTCGATTTGTAGTTGCGCAATGTGAAATTTGCATTATCGGTATTGAGTCGATATATCGTGCACCGCTGCTCAGTATTGAGCGTGACGCGTCGCTTGGCTTAGGCTATTGTCAAGGTTTTTTTGTTTTCCTCCTCCATTCTGTATGGGTACCTTCCACCAGACGGCTCAGTGCTAAAAAAAGACTGCAACGTCAGTAGTGTCAATAGCAGAGGCCTACCTTTCTTCTCAGTGATGAGGCGTACCAGGACACTGATGGTGTCCTCGTTGGGGTCGTCCGGTATGTATGGACAGCCATGGGCTACAGAGAGAAAGAGATGGGGAGAGGAAGAGGGAGGGGGGGGGGGGGAGGATTAAGACAGAGAGTGTAAAGAGATTAAGGGAAAAAGGAGAATGGGAGGGGACACAAACAGAAGAAGAAATTAAGTTTCAAAAGGTTTTAATATGTTAAGCTCTGAGACTTAGCAACGAAATGTACTATATAATGCTATACAATACTTGTGCTTACTCTTTCACATGTGCAAGACAAAGGGAGGACATGGAGGGTACACATCAATCAGACTATAAAGGGCCCCTCTAACTGCAGCAGGAATAATCCGGAGTGTGCATGAGTAAAAACCAGAAATGTGTCCCTCTGGTAACCCTCCATGCATCCCATAATAGCCCCAGCGAGGCAGACAGGGCAGAGGGTGCATGTGTGTGTGAGGGGGGCAGTTGCAGAGAGGGGCTCATCATGCTCCAGTCAGCACTGTTGTGTGTGTGTGTGTATGTGTGTGGATTAACAGGGGTTCCTGTGTAAACCTAGTGGTATGTCAATGTGACTATGCGTCCATAGTTACTTTGGTTCCAGACCGGAGAATGCGTCTTTGGATGCACAGGTCTGTGTGTGTGTGTGTGTGTGTGTGTGTGTGTGTGTGTGTGTGTGTGTGTGTGTGTGTGTGTGTGTGTGTGTGTGTGTGTGTGTGTGTGTGTGTGTGTGTGTGTGTGTGTGTGTGTCTGTCTGTGTGTGTGTGTGTGTGTGTGTGTGTGTGTGTGTGCGTGCGTGCGTGCGTGCGTGCGTGCGTGCGTGCGTGCGTGCGTGCGTGCGTGCGTGCGTGCGTGCGTATGAAAGCATGTACGTCAGCATGCAACATATATCTATGTCTTTCCACATGAAAAAAAGTAAGGCTGTTGTTGGGCCCTTAACAAAAGTCTCTGTCTCCACGACAGCCGTTGCTATGCGCGGACAGCAATGTTAAGTTGTCCTGTGACATTCTGACATTCCCATTCATTTATACTTTGGCCAAATGTGTGTGTAATAACGACAGCCCCTATTCCAATGCAAATAGACCCTGAGTCTTGGTTTCAGGTCTGCTCAACCAGGTCATTCCAGTTTGGATACCACAAAGAAACCCACACAGGTTTAAAATGCACAGAATCTGTATAGCTAGACATTCGACAGAAAACATTGAGCATTTAAAGTTCTGTCGCCTACGGGATTTCTAGATGTCTCCCTATTGTATCCATAATGTCTGCAGTTTACATGAAGGTGTCCTTGGGCCAGACGCCTCCCAGCTACCTGCTCCTTAATGACCTATGCCTTAAGGTGCTTACGAACACACAATGCGATTCTTCCTCGGCGGCGCCATGTTTGCTGCGTTCTGAACCAAAACAAAAGCAGCGTGTGTGTGACGTCATGACGCATTTGCCGCGACCGGAACCGATAAGCGGAATCGTTAAGCAGGCTTGCTAATGATTCCAAGGAATCGGTCGACTCGGAACCGGTTCTGAACAAGAACCGGTTCTCGATTCCCATCCCTAATTCCAATGCAAATAGACCCTGAGTCTTGGTTTCAGGTCTGCTCAACCAGGTCATTCCAGTTTGGATACCACAAAGAAACCCACACAGGTTTAAAATGCACAGAATCTGTATAGCTAGACATTCGACAGAAAACATTGAGCATTTAAAGTTCTGTCGCCTACGGGATTTCTAGATGTCTCCCTATTGTATACCACCTAATGATTCTCTGACGTAGAACTTCCTGCCAGACATGAGTTGTGTTCTGTCGCATTTCCTTTCCCCTGCGTAGGAAATGTAATGGGCCAATCCCACGGGGCTATCTGCAGGCCTGCTGCTGTAGTGTGAGGTTATGCTGCAGCCCCGCCATACTCCAACCTCAGGTTCCCCTTCAGTGGAGACCATGAGGATGAGAAAGTGCAGTGGTGGGAAGCTTTGTCTGTAACGTTGCAGTCACACTGTGTTAGGATGTTTTCTACTCCCCGGCGGAAGGCACTGGCCCCATCCATAATGTCTGCAGTTTACATGAAGGTGTCCTTGGGGCCAGACGCCTCCCAGCTACCTGCTCCTTAATGACCTATGCCTTAAGGTGCTTACGATGGGTGCAAAAGCCGTTCAGCTAAATGACTACACGGTTAAATGTTGAATGACTTCCGACACCTAACGTACCAACAGCGCATTGCAACAGGGACCGTTATGTAATACAACAACAAAGAGAGAGCAAGAGAGGGACAGAGAGAGAGGAGAGAGAGAGAGAGAGAGAGAGAGAGAGAGAGAGGAGGAGAGAGAGAGAGAGAGAGAGAGAGAGGAGATAGGGAGAGAGAGAGAGAGAGAGAGAGAGAGAGAGAGAGAGAGAGAGAGAGAGGAGATAGGGAGAGGAGAGGAGTGAAAAGAGTAACAGTTGTAAATTATATTATTTATTTATTTTGTACCCAATACCAATTTGGATATGGCACACTATCATCCTTGATATTTGCTAACTCTGCTACTCTATCTCTGAACCACTGCATCAGCTTCTTCCTGCCATAGAGGGGTTGAGGAGACGAGGAGAGGTGGGAGGGGTAGTAACCACTGTGTGGGTGAAGGGGGTCCCGACTCCAGAGTAGACTGGACCGACTGTGGCTTACAGTAGCAGCAGTTGCCGCAGTCTCTGCATCAATGTTTT
>NC_082397.1:13775104-13792604 GCF_031168955.1 Gadus macrocephalus
TTATCCACATTAACCCCCTTCAGTATTTTCTCGATTGCGTGGAGTGGTTTGTGTCATAATGCTTCTTTCAGAAAATGTTCTTTAAGCATTCATTTAACATTGCCCTGAGACTTTCAAACATGCCAGCTGCTTGACATATCCTTATCTTTTACTTGCTTTGGATAGAGTCTTTTAGCTGACCTATTATTACTCAAATACTGATACTCCATCTCACGCATGATTATGTTTTGATCCAGAGTGTACACGGAGAGATAAGCATATTCACAGATGGTAAATTGTTAATGTGTAAAAATATTAAATGTATGGGAAACACTATTGATAGCAGTTTGCGTTGTAACGGCATTGATAATTTTTTTTATTAAAATAATTTTTTTATCAAAATATCAGCAATAACTAATATACTTTGGCTGTACTTTAGCTGCCCCAAGTAAAGTCTATCGTTGAGAAAAACTGCTTTGGCTTAGTGATTTGAATTAACCACTTTTCAAAGTAGCCCATCGTAGTAAGCTAGATCAATACTGAAATATCATATCAATAAATTAGGTAAAAATAAGGCTTTTTAAAAAATATTTTTAAACTAATCAAGCGAAAATATCCCAACCCTCCTTCCAGGCCTTCCTCCAAAGCCACACCTCCAAAACAGGTGATTACTTTGCTAGCTTTTAAAATAAGTCTGCCTAGCCTTGTGGAATGCTCTGTCCATGCGGATTGAGTGCAAGCACAACGTGGCGCAGATAGCAGGACTGGTAAGAAGACAGACAGGTAAGCCATCCAATCATTTCATTCAAGCCGATGAAATTATTGGACTGGCCTATTACAGACCTGCAAAAGCCATGGCTACACATTCTTTTTTCGATTTTGTGTCATAGCACTTGTTCTATTGATTGCTGTTGCGATTTTAAAGAGAATTTCAACAGAAATGACCAAAACATGTAT
Source organism: Gadus macrocephalus (assembly GCF_031168955.1). NCBI lineage: Eukaryota > Metazoa > Chordata > Actinopteri > Gadiformes > Gadidae > Gadus > Gadus macrocephalus. The sequence continues at coordinate 13,776,041 of NC_082397.1, forward strand.
AGTGGACATGGCAGGCCAAAAGTCTGCATGGGTCACGCAAGTTTTCGTAATATAGCCAGGTGATAATGACAAAGGGAGCCCATGCACTATGTGAGAAGGTGAAATCCTCCCCCTTCTCACTGTCTCGCATTGGAGCTATTATTATTATTATATTGTGTGTTTGTGTATGTGTGTAGATATGTATATATATATATATATATATATATATATATATATATATATATATATATATATATATATATATATATATATATATATATATATATATATATATATATATATATATATATATTAGATTGGGCTGGTGGAAGTTAGTCTTCCGTCCCGGTAGGGGGCAGTATAGTAATGTAGCTTTAGGTGAAGAATGTTCCCCCCCCCTACTAATGGTCTGGCCCATACGGCCTTGATTGGGCCAATTGGCATTTCCCTATTTAAGGGCTGCTCATTTGGTGTTAGAGAGGCTGAGGGTAGGTGCTGGCTTGATGTGAGGCCAGTACTAGTAACGCTATGCTAGATTCATGTTAGGCTATGCTATGTTATATTTTCTTAGTTTATGTTTGCTGACGTCATTTCCTTTTCATTTTGAAACATTGCTAGATTTTTGTGTGAATGTTTTGGAGACATTAAAACTTCACTTCTTTCTTAGTCCTCTGTCCGTTGCCCTCATTTTTGCCCACACTCGGAATTCCCAGTTGGCCGTATCCCAGATACGTGGGGCGACCACGCCGGTCCCTCACACACTACATCGACCACTTCAGTGCTGAACCGAGATGCCATGTCTGTAGATAGATACTTGAGCATATTCATGTATCTCTCTAGAGATGGTGCTAAAAACACAGGAAATGGTTGCACAATGTTGATCCACTGGTGTCAGCGTTTATCAAGTCTAGCAAACCGTGAGAGGCAAACAGGATTTCATTTTCATCATGTTTCATTCAGATCTGTAATTCGTTCAGCTAATATAATAGCAATGAACGAATAGTACTAGCCTCTGGGTTGCCTCATGAAATTATTATGTATCAAACCTGCCTGACTACCTGTCATGTTCAGCGTCTGGTGTAAGGAGGAAGGTAGTTCAACATCACTGTTTACCCTCTGGTAATGTTGCTCAACCCAACCAACTACCTCAGCGATACCGGGCATGTATAAGATAGGATCTTACTTCTGGTATTAAAGAAGCTTAAATACTATACAGACAATACTGACGTATGACGAACCCTGGATTTTGAACTGATGAGCATCTAGCGTATCCAAATCAATGGATCATGTCCCATTTCATCATGTGTACGGTGATAGGACATTCATCCACACATAGGTCATTGTGGCGTCACCTCCTATATAGAAACAGGTCAGTGCACAAAGAAGAATGTGAGCCTGCACGCCTCTCATTGTGTGGAAGCCTACACAGGTGCAACTGTAAAGAAGTAGAAACGGTTGATACTTTCTTTCAAGCCTTACCAGTGAAACCTGGCAAGTACGTGTTAGGATGCATTATCTGTGGACGGATCTCAACTGAAAAGAGACGGAGGATCGGTTGGTCTATTGGTCGTCCTAGGCCACAGGGACATGTTCTATGCAGCTACTGAGGAGGCCAACAAACCAATGAAGGGCTCTCATGTTGCACAAAAGGCTGGGTGAAACCAGGAGGGGACGTTTGTAATAGTACACTTGTTCTATTGGCGGAGCGGTGCTTCTGATCTACATATGTGGGTCTGTCGGCCTGCCTGCCCGATGTGTCCATCATTCCCTCATTCTGCTCCATAAGTGATATGAGTTATTTATGGATACATTCAGAGTTAGTCTGTTGACACTCTCTCTGTCCTACTAGTTCACACTCTACTTAGTTTGCCTCTTTCTTTTTGACTATCTTTCACTCTTTCTTTCTCTCTTTCAGCGAATTATGGTCAAGCAAAAACTATTCAGTAACTGGGTTTTAGGGTAGCATACAAAGCACACAATGACCTCCACAGGGTTCAAAGTTCATTTCGGTGGAGAGAAAAGCATTCCTGGTACCATGTGATCCCATCACAGAGAGAACTAGACGGCATTCACACATGCACAGAACATGCCTGTTGCACGGTTGCTGTGTGGTTTTTACTGTTGCACAACTATGCAGGTCGATGTGTGGTTTGTGTATGTGCAGTAGGTGTTACAGGTAGGTACTCTCATTTCCCCTTATCCAGCGTATCTCTCTCTCTCTCTCCCTCTCCCCCTCCCTCTCCCTCTCTCCCCTCTCTCACCTTCTTTCTCTGGCGTGGCCGTCTCCTCGTCCCCGCCCTCCTTCTCTCTCCCCCTCCCTCTTCCTCCCTCCCTCTCTCCCTCTCTCTCTCCCTCTCTCTCCCTCTCTCCCCTCTCTCACCTTCTTTCTCTGGCGTGGCCGTCTCCTCGTCCCCGCCCTCCTTCTCTCTCCCCCTCCCTCTTCTCCCCTCCCTCCCTCCCTCTCTCTCTCCCTCTCTCCCCTCTCTCACCTTCTTTCTCTGGGGTGGCCGTCTCCTCGTCCCCGCCCTCCTTCTCGGCGGTGCAGCGGTAGCCCTTCTTCTTCAGGATGTTGCAGATGAGGATGCCCAGCAGGCCCATCACGCAGAAGACGGGCACCAGGGCGAACACGGCGTACTCGGCCGTCTTCTCCTCCGCGCCGCGCACCGCCGTGCCGTTGGCCAGCCGGCCGCCTGTGCTCGCCGGCCCGCTGCCCGCGGTGCGGACCGCCCTCACGTGCCCCGCCGGCCCGGCTGTGGGAGGGGGAGGGATGGAGGGAGGGAGGAGAGGGGGTGAGGGTGGATGGAGGGCTGGAGGGGAAGACGTGGGGGCGATGTGGAAGCTGTGGTAGTTGTAGCCACAGGGGATTGCGTGACTTGATTACATACCTTCCACGCACGGCTTTGAGGGGCCGTCGTTTTCTACGGAAGACGGGTTGAATCTGTGGAAGATCATACATGCAGACATGTAAAGATATATATGTATACACAAATATATAAAACATATACACACAAATAAAACTCATTGTCTAATTAAACCTTAAAGATACATTACATTCAATTACCTTTATTTAGCAGACACTGTTGTCAAAAGCGACTCATAGTAAAAGATATACACACAAATTACATTTTATACGCAAATGCAGTGTTAGAGGAACACGTGTAAGACGGGAACAACACGGTACTGGCACGTTATTAAATAGTGTGTAGTAGTCAGGCTTACCCAGGCAGACAGCCTCCACAGACAGTGTCAGATACTGCGCTGCCAGGGGTGGCCACCTGTCGCTTGAGCTCCATACAGGATGCATGTGGGCGACAGAGTTCAGAGTCGAGCGCATCTGCAAACGTGCCCTGTGGGCAAGCCTGGCATTGCACGTCTGTTGCTGGTGCTTGGACCTGTCCACACGCCTAGAGATGGCAAGACAAGTCCAGAATGGGGGGAAACAGAGGATATTAGAGAGTTTCTCAAAGATTCAAATATATCATGCTTTGTCATGCTTTAACGCAGGTACAGAGTGAAATATATCCAATAACTTTTTCAATATCACTGTTTCAGTTTGCAAAGAACAATATTGTTTTTTAGAGTAGACCCTAGCTAAGGTACGGTAAGAGTATGTGATCTTGATCTTGTGACCAGTAATAACCCTTTTCAGTGAGAGCACCCAGGAGTGCACCAATCACATTTCCCTCCTCTCCAGATGGCTGCGTTACCTTGGATGGTTGCTGGCCAGCAGGGCACTGCAGACACATACACGCCTCCCCCCACCGACACTGCACTGCTGCAGTCCCACCACAGTCTAAAACCTGGAAGACAACACAGGCAGGCATAGAGTTACACACGCACACACGCACACACGCACACCACCGGAGAATCATGAGTAACAGGTTAAGGAGTGGGTAGCTTGTAGGAAGCATCACACCTCAACCACATGCAAATATGCCCGGATAATATCGACACACACTCACTGTGAGCAGGACGAGAGCTGAGCAGCAAAGGTGGTTCATCATCTTCTTCCAGGTATTCTTCTATGAACATATGATCTGGAGTTGGACACAATGAGAGGCTGGCGGTTAGACTGGAACACCTAACATCGTGGTCAATAAAACAGGTTCGGTCCGATTGCAGAGCATAGCTTCAAGAGCACATAGCTTTCAACACCACGTAAAACTTGGTTACCGGAGTTATGCAGTGTGAATGTATAATCATACATCATTGATTATCAAGTCTCCCTTCTCCAAACAAACAAAAAACAACAGGTATTAGGAAACTCCTGATCTCAAGCCCACAGAAACACGCACACCCACAGAGGAACAAACACCTGCGTCATAATCCAGGTCACACACGCTCGAGTTCAGTGACATAGGTCCAGCATCAGGGGCTGTAAATAGCGTACGGTGATTCAGGTTCTTTTTACAGACAATAAGAGGTGAACCGGGGATCTTCTGCTTCTATTTCTGTATCGCGACGCATGCTGACTTACGACAAATAGCTTATAAAAAACTGTCAAAGAATAGTAATATTTCAGTTCGTAATGACATTTAAAAGACAAATGTATTTTAAATGTCTTTCAAACTGAGAGGGAGAGCCTAAAATAAAGCAATGGGTTGTATACATTAAGCTCCAAAGGGTTAGCTACACTTTAATGCTGCAATGTTACTGCAAAGTCGCTCCAAGCCACAGGGTGTCTTAGCTAAGAAAGCAGTAGGTGGGTACAATTATTGTGTTAGGTCTAACACTGATACTCAACACAAGATGTTTGTACACGCTTAATGTAAACCTTCATAGATATAATGAAAGACAACAGTCACATTCCCTTCAACTTGCAGTAACTACTTGTTCACCCATATGGTACTTTTAAAAAAAGAGCATGCGGAAGTGAGAATGGTTGAGTAAGAGATAGTTGTATAGTACAAATAGTACAGTGGTGAAGTTTTAAGAAAGACAGGAAGAAATACAGGAAGGAAACGACTCATGAAAGAATTCAGGGAATCGGAAGAGAACAATCGTAAATGCGAAAGACGCAGAGAGGAGGGAGAGGGATGCAAACTCACCCCAGACTTGTGACTGTAACCGGTTGCCTTGGCAACCCAGCAAGGATGCTAAGTGTGCTGCTACCAATGCTGAGTCAGGACCCCATGCACCCTCACTGTCGCGTATAACAGCTGTATGATCACTGTACTACGCACTCTATTCCACCGTACCGAGCTACACCACTCACTCTTCGTCTTCAAAAGTAGCCTAAAAATCTAAAAGTCTAAAAATATCAAATCAAACCAAACAGATATAGATAGATGTTGGTATTCAGATTACTGACAATTACTGTGACATTAACAACAAGTCTCACACACACAGCCACACGGACACACAGTATGCACTCAAATTGTCTAGAAGACTGGTAAAGTGGAGTGTACCTGCCTGTGTCTTATACTGTCACTTTTACCACAGGCACACCCATTATGGCCTTAGGACATGCCCCCCTATGTTTCTGCTGCCCACAGTGGCTAAGTGAGTGTGTGCGCGGGTGAAAGTGTGTGCAAGGATTTGCGTGAATGCATGTGTGTGTGTGTGCATGCAAGTGTCACTGGATATGTGTGTATGCCTGTGAGTGTCTGTCAGTGTGCGTATGGTTGTGTATAGTTTTGTATGAGGTCAGTAATACAACTCTTCCACTTTGACCATCTTTAAAGGGCTTGTGGTCATTCATTTCGTCAGAACACATATAAAACATACACCACTGGACAACATATCTCTCTAGTGCTTGAACTTCTGCACAATATATCCACATCTCTCTGCGGTCGAAAATACTACATCCCAGAACCAAGTATGCCATCTAACAAACAAGGAAATAAAAACTTTAATGAGTTTGTGATTCTGGGGCTTGCTGGGCTCTTGTGGCAATGACAAGGTTCATTGGATATAATTTCAGGGAGCAAAGGGAATGATAAAGTGCCTGCAAAGCCACCAGTTTGGAAGTACTACACAGCCTTAAGGAACCAGCGGAGCCTAAACCAAAACAGAGAGACAGAGAGACAGAGAGAGACAGAGAGAGAGAGAAGGACCCACACACATTACTGCCTGATAGCACGTTAAATATAGAACCATCCCTTAAAATGCCACAGACCAAACCAAGAGGTTAATTATAAGTCACTCTCACACACATGTACATACACACACAATAAAAAACTGCAATGATGTAGAGAGACTTGAGTAAACTGGTGACCTACAAAAGTTTAAGGTTAACATATAGTACTGGTTATCAAACTAGATTGAAGTTATTCCTATGATCTTGTTATAAGAGAAGAAATCTTAATTTGAATCTAAAGAGTCCTTCATTTCCTACTGGGTGTGGAGTTTTTCTGTTTTCTTGGAAAATATCAGTCAAAGAATGTGTCCTGGACACTATGAAAGGAAGTTTCTGGTATTTTAATATTGCAGGTATGCACGGTTTTGTACATGGGAGCTAATATAACAAACAGGGCAATGGGGAAATCTTTTGTCACATAATGCCTCAAGGTGAAATTAATTGCAAACCCCAAGATCAGTGACCTAGTGACCAGATAAGTGCTTCCTAAGATCAATAAGTAGTCTCAAATTACTTTAACAATGATCCATTCTCGGCCGATCACTACATGCTCGGACAATCAGTTGGATTATGTCATTTGTCTGAGGTTTCCCGTAAAGCCCTGACATCCAGAGACAACAGCAACATGTTGAGACTTGAAATCCAACATGTTGAAACCCGTGGGTCCCACTGCCACCTTTAATGCATCTCTTGCATAGAACCAGTTTTAACAGGCGTTTGTAGCTGCACTTGGTTTGGCAATGCTTTCTGTGTGAACCCTTATACAGTTATGCAACCTCTTCATTCTCCTCCTAGTCTGGCCGTACCCCTTTCTGCAGCCCTATAGCGCTCTTTTTTAACTCTTTATTCATTGAACCCCATCAACCCTCGCTGTTCACTAGCTCGTAAATGGGGGTAGAACGGTCACTTTTTTCCCATGTCCGGAACACTGACTCCTTGGTACTTATGGTTGTGATGTGTGGGTTGTTTCATTTGAATTCCTCCCACCAACACCAGCAAGGCTTTCCATTAATGTCCATCAGGAATTCACATAGTGCTATAACTTTCATGCTCTCAGTACTTGGTTTCAAAGGGAATTCTATAATACCGTTTGAAGTTGAAGTTAGTGGAAGTTAGTGCTGAACTTGGTATTTGGAGTTTGAAGCAATCGCTTTATTAGAAACTCTGTGCCAGAAATGTATATTTGGGGCTGGAGAGTGGGTGTTTGGAAAACAAATAAAATGCTTAAAAAATACGTTTATTAAGACTATAGAGGGGGGAAAGGATATATATCGAGACATGAACTGCCCAGAATATCACAATAAAGGAGGTTACACGCAGTCTAAACGGCCACATAGTCGGAACAATTTTCAGCCCTGCACACTGTTAAATAAATTGTGTGTGAATGCACAGTATAAACCGCACTAGACTAATGCAGAACCAGGCCGGAACGGATAGAAAGAAACGAGAGAGAGAAGGGGGCAAATATGATGACTTTTGCTTACAAGCGCAAAACAGTAATTACTCTACCGTGTGACAGGTTCAAACAACAAGTCACGACAGCAGCAAAACGACGAGTCACATTTCTTCTGCTATAAATAGCTACAATAAAGCAGTCTTTTAAGAGGCCAGAGGAGAACAACATGGACATTATTTCATTATGTGGTTGGTTTTTGGGGTTTAAACGCTAAAATCACAGCCAATGGGTTTGAGCTGTTTTGGGCTTCTTGATGTCATTCCGGGCCACGGGTAACATTGAGTGGGAAGTAACGAACCACAACAGAGGAAACAACAATGAGCCAAATACCAGAGCATTTCAGGACAGCTTGAGAAACGTTGAAAATCATACGTTTGCCAGCTAGGATGCCACCCTGGAAGCTCCCATCTGAGTATACTACAACGTGGTATAATAATAAACTGTATGCTCTAACAGGTGTTATACAATGTGGTATAACAATAAACTAACTGTATGAAATCTAGTCAATATGTCAAACTTGTTCGCACAGCGTGAAACGGATCGATCCCAGACTAGAGACTCTCTAGAGAAGGATATCAGGGAAGGATATCAGGGTAAGATAGAGTAAGAGAAGTAATATTACATTTGCATCCAAAGATAAGCCAATTAGGCCATTAGGGCTCACCCTTAGTCGGCGGGCAGTTGAAGAAATGGCAGCTGTTCATGCATACATTATAACCCACTTTTAACTCTCTACAATTCAAGAGAACTCCTTCTTATGTACAATGCTCTGCAATCATCGAAGGCTAAAAATGATCCAGATATTGTATGAACTGAAATACATTTTGGTCAAACCAACTTGTTGGCACATTGTTCAGATTTCTGTCAGTTGGAAACCATATCATACCAAAGCTACTCAAGCCTTCTACAACCACACACATCCCTGGATTAAAAGGCATGTAGGTTTAAACTTTTTCTTCTTATTTTTTTTACCATTTACCAAAATGGTTCTGCCCGACTTAAATGCCCTCGAGTTGGTCACTGAAACTTGATTCCAGCAGCGCTGCAAAACGGCTGACCGGGCCCTGCGATAGGACGCTTAAGGAGTGTAAACGCAGGTCAAACAAAGACTAAAGGCCCAGGTTGATAACCCTGTAATAACATAGGTAGATAGAGCAGACAAAAACACTGCCATTCCAACGCCAATAGAGACGTGTTTCCCCATCACGTGCGTGCTTCCATTTATTTCAAATTCAGAACTACTTAGCGTGGTAAGCCGGAGACGATGCACCTAGTCGTAGTGCACGTTTCATTACGATCCAAAGGCGGTGAAACACCATTCAAAAGAACTGAGCCTGCAAAAACGGTTTGAGGTAATTACACTCTATTAGCCATCAGACACTCGGGAGGACCAGCAGATAATGTGCACGTACATCTCAGCGACGCGATAGGGACAACCATACCCTCTGTTTGGCTTACATGGAGGTGGCCATTAACGTCAAGCAAATGGCTGATTTACGACAAGAGGTTCTCACTTATTATACAGTATAGACAATGTTCTCATTATGGTGGTCGCGGTGGCTGGTGAGGGGGAGGGGGAGGGGGCAAGACTGATATGTAGACTAGCTGGTGGTGGAGCCGTCTCTCTCCCTCTCTTTGTCTCAGCGCATGGTATTACTTCCTACTCCGGCCTGTCCTTGGGTTGCCATGATGTCACCACACAGGCTATGTTTTTCCACAGTGGAACAGTATACCAGCAGGTCGGCATTGTAGCTCCTCGCCTGTCTCCGCTCCACACGCCGTTCATAGAGGTTAAGGAGAGGACTGCATTGAGCCGAGAGTCATCCATCGTGGAGGGGCTATCCAGCTGTGGTGGCGGCCCTGTCATGTGCACCACCGTGGCAACGCAAGTGATGAAACAAAAGCAGAGTTCACCCTGTTCACATGGGCCACCCTTGAGGATTGTCTCTTTGGTTGCAATGTGGGCGCCTACACGGGGTTCGGGACCGGCGCCATCAGTGGCCAAACATCTATTGAAATACTTTGGATGTCCTAAGCACTCCCTCACCACACCACCCCCTAAGAAAAACACTTATTTTGAAGAGGCTTGAGCACAGCTCCCCAGAAAGAGGACTCATCTTGATGTTTTTTCACATTGAGGTTTCAGCCTGGACTCATGGAGTAAATCCTGAGATACAATTAAGAAACTAGCTTTTAAAATTAAGATTTTTGATTTGATTAATCAATTAAATGCCATGATTCATGTTATTTTCATGATCAAAGGACATTCAGGTCTTTTATGTGCATCATTTAATTCATTTGTCAAGTAACAAATACATTTAACGACAGAGGGAGGATTCCTTTTCCTGTTGATGGAATTTGTTGGCTATTAAATGAGTCATTTAAAATCAGCCAGCTGTTAACTTCTAACCTCAACACCTTCATCAGTTTTATGAGACAGAAGCACTTTAGAGGATTGGACTACTTTAAAAGTTTGTTTCAATGAATTTTCCTTTGGGTAATAAGCACCATAGGCAATATCTGCAATGAAACGTATGAGCAAACACCACATGACACATAATAATATCGTCTTACGCCAACAGCTACATGTCATCTTCTAGAGATATTCATTTAAACATGCAGGCTCCAACAGGTACAACGGTCATAAACCCCTTCACATCAACATCGGCACAACCAAAACAATTTGTAATTTCTATTTGTCAAACAAAGACCAAGGATTTAGATAATTACTGTTTAAGGCTAAGGCTATTTGGGGGCAAAAGCACGTGAACAAAAGTAAAAAAGAACCAAACCTATTTTAAAGAAAGTATGTTTAAATGTTAGACAAACTAAGAAGTTAGAAAGTAAAAAAGTAAAAAAAATAACATGTGTGTGACGCACTTAATAAAGCGTTGTACTCCTTCGCCCTTTTCTTCCTAAAAATACACTAAAGATAGGCTACCTGGAGGTGGTGAACCATTATAGAAAAATGTTTACTGTAAAATACTATTCTAAGTTTATTGGAGGACTGGGTCACTGATTCCACTTTCCGATTGGATCTCCATCCTGGAAAGATGGATGGGAATGTTGGAATGTTAAACAAATGTTAACCAAAACCTCATGCACTTTAGTCTAAATGTGTAACGCCTGCTTGCCTACCTAAACAAATGTGTATTTGTACAAGAATGTATAAATGTAGAATGTAAGAACTACATGCTAAATAAGGTAAGATGGTTCTGGGTGTTTGCTCAGGGAAAGCAAATACACATTTTGTTTTTCAAAGTGTCCTATAAGAACCAAAGTCCTTTAACAAAGACATAGGAATGGAAGCATCGCCTGATCTTTCACCCTGTCTCAGCCACAACGGCTTGGGACATAGCTCATGCAGCTCTCTTTCACTTCCTCTATCGAAAAGGTATGCTGAGTCAATTGAAAAAAATTCTTTGCACTTGTTACGATCCAACGTAGTTCCACTAATCTATATCCAGTGAGAATTGTGACCCAACATTAAACCTTCTACAATAACACGCCACCCATTCTAAAAACAATTTTATACCCTATACTTTCAATCCTATTCCTTACATTGACCATAATACATATAGTTGAATACATAGGTGTCTGTCAACTCAAAAATGTATTTTAATACAGCTCCTGTGGTGAAGTGCAAAAATGAAAAGGGTCAGTTTAATCATGGGTTATGGACAAACGCGTGCCTGCATGACTAGAAAAGTGCTCAACCTCGTATTTTGTTTTAAGCTCCTCTTTAATTACACAATCCTTTACCAATCCTGATCTAAATGCCAGTTCTAGCTTCTCGGGATGGGATTCAGGGTTAGTGAAGTGGGAATTTCCATGGCACAGCAATTCCTGCCTGGCATTTATGGATTTATGGAAGCAGGGCGCAGTGGCACCCGGGCTCACGATCATCTGGCTACATTCCTCTTCACCGGATGGACAGACAGACAGACTGACTGACCCCTGGACCGGTAGATAACCATAGCCAAGCATCTTGATCCCCTCTGGTGCCTTCTGTTGCACGCACGCACACACACATAACATGGAATTAACATACACGTGCACGCACATGGACAAAGACACGCATGTATACAAGCACACGCACACACGCACACACACACACAGACATAGACAGACACGTATGGACACAAACACACACACAGAGACCACCAGACCCACATGGACACTCGAGAGACAAACATGGACACACATAAAAACTGTGTAGAGATTAATCTCCTCCATAATCGTCAACAGATTTTATATGTCTGAGGCCGCTCTCAAAAGTTTAACGTTCACCTACGTGAATCACTGGCTATGATTGTCAGCTGATTTTGAACAGATCACCATATAACTCTGAATAAACTTTTACAATACATTCAAATACTCCTTATTACTGCATTGGGGAGGTAGGCCCACCTGTTTTTGGCTCAAAGCTCTGAGTTTATTCTTTACAAAAGATTATTCACAAGAATTCAGGGTGGGGTGTGTGAAAATGGTTTGGTTGTTTGTGAAAGTAACACCTATCATTACAACGCCACCAAATTAAAGTTAGGGCCAGGAAAATAGGGAGAGCCAGAGAGAGATACAGAGAGGTGAAGGGAGGCTAAGTATGTGATTTAGAGAAGGTACATGCTGTCCGTTTGGGTTGGTGTACTGTTCTCAGGGTTGGGAACACATAACAAGCTTTTAACATGGGGAGAACAAACTCAACATCTCTTCCTTTTACGTCTCTAATGGCCTTCCTAAATAATATTTAAGAAGAAACCACTTAACACCATAGCCATACAACTCAGCCTACACATTTTCTCAGATTTGGAGAAAGAGGAAAGGAGAGGAAGACACTCAAAGTGCCTCTAGCATCGCGTTCAAAAAGGGGTTTTGTTTTGTTTTACAATTTCAAATAATGAAGAAATGGCTTCAGTTGAAAGTCTATACATGCTTAAGGAAGAAAACTATTGTTCAAAAGTATCCAAAGAAACATACTGACATACTTAAATGTGATGATTATTATATTTAATTGAATAGGTTACATTATTTGAAATAGGCTCAACACTATAGGATAGCTGGGTAGACGATAGGTAGGCGTAGATATGAGTGGACCAAAGGAGACGGGGGTAGCAAGAGATCAAATACTAGCCTACCAGTGAGGTCATCACGTTCCCATGACAGTGCTTCAAGCGTGGCTTTACTACCCTGTGTTGAGGACCTCTGCACATCCGTCTGCCTCTTTGACTCCGTCGTTTAACGTAGGGTCAGATGACAAAGAGCGATTCCAGATTTGTACATTTATATCTGGTAGTGTTCAAACCAGGGTTTCCTCTTCTATAGGCCTACGCCTACTAACACAGTTTGATGAGAAAAAAAAGGCGATGTGCGTTTGCCAGTGAATGCAACACACGCACAAGCCTAGTTAGTAACTACACATAGGCATATGCCTATATAAAAATAGTTGGTCTATATCGAGTACGAATACGGGTAAGAATAAAACAATTCTACACATGATAACGAGAGAAAACCATGGTTATCCTCGCCTGACGACTATAACAGTGTTTTAACTGTTATAACGCTAGTGGTAAACAACGTTGGGGGTTGTAGGAGGATAATGTACTTTTATTCATCAGGGATAACACTTTGTATTTCAGAAAACCCACATACATCACCGATGATGCCATTAAAACAATGAAGCCGTGACGAGCTGTTACACGTTTCGCCTAGACAACGCAAAACGAATAGAGGGAAAAAGTTGCCAAACTTACCAGACGAGGGTGGTTAATATGATTGAGATTACTGATAATACAGCATAGGCATCATCTGCTCCGTTAGGTCGAGAGCTGTAATTAAAAAAAAGTTTCGAAATACAAAAACCACAGTGCCGGGGTAAGGGAGGTCCTTCTCCCTCAGACTCCTCTGTGTGGAAGCAGCCTCTCGATGAGATCACGATACGTCACTGGCTGCCGCAAACTGAAACCCGTGTTCCTCGTGAGCGCCAATGTGTGCCTCGTGCGCCCGGTGACAGTTATCTTTCTTCGCGAGAGCCTGTTTGCATGCGTGTCTAGTACTGCGCCTTCTTTCTCTTTAGGGATTTGGCTCTCTCGATTTGCTTTTCGTGTCTGTTTGGTCAACTATATTCCCTCGTCCCCATGTTGACGAGTGGAAATAAATGCTGGAATACGCTCGAACAAGCCAGGCTGCCGATGGCACTAGGACTGGTACCAGCGTGGTGCCACCGGAACCGACAACCGGCACGAGACAGGTACTTGTCTCACGAGACGGGTACCTGTCTCACGAGACGGGTACAAAGGCACGAGACGGGTACCTGTCTCTTGTAGTTTGTCTCAGGACCTGACTCCTAAGTCGTATTGGCTGGACCTTTCAATTGGCTTTACAGCAGCACATCTCAATGGTTAAGACAGCTATCGCGTTCACCATTGAAGAAAAGTAGAAAAAGAAAATGCAAACATTTCTACCCTGATAGACAAGAGATGGCCATTGGCCAGTATCAACGTTTTTCCACCCATTTATGACTGTAATAATACAGAGGATGAGTAAAGTAAAGAAAGTAAGGTCGTCTAATATAAATGTATATATGGCTTTAAAGCATACACTCATAATGTTGAGGCAAAATAGGCCCTTACTGAACAACAAATTAAATATATTCGGATCGTAGCTAGTGAGTTGGAACTTGGGATGCTAATAGATGACACATTATGAAGCCCGCATACCGTGGTGACACAATGGGGTGCCTGTGCTGCTCTTCTTTATCGACTGTGCGTCTTTACTCATTCGCCACTAGAGCTGCACTAGTGCGCTTGCATGGATGTGAGCGTGCATTCACAACCACCGACAGAGGTTCTCTGTTCGCGCGCGTGTGTTGTGTGCGTGTGCACGCAGATAGGGAGAGAGGATGGCGCCTGTTGAGTGGACTTATCATATCACAATACACTTCATTGTTGGTTAGTGGGCTTAACGCTTAAGCATACATTAACATCGAGTTAAAACCAAAATGTCAGGGATACCCACTCAACTACAAATCTGAATGTTAATGCTGCCTGGCAAAAAATGTATTCCATGTGTATTTGTTGTATGAAGAAATATCAGCCACATATAAAATATCACCAGTGAACTGTTTTACTTACAAAGAGGATGCCACAGCTACAAAGCAGAAACAGCAACTCTTATGTAACTCTGACAAGGTACAATGATTACAAATGAGAAAGGATCAAGTGATAAAGCTTTTGTATAAGTTGTATTACAGGTGTACCGTGTAATCATAATTTCCCTTTGCTAGAATATGTGCTAGTTTATGACCCAGCCCTGGCAAAAAAAAAGGAAAAGCATGAATTTGTGATCTTTGAACAGTTTGGGGTCTAATCGCCATTTGTATCAATCTGATGACCATAGTGTCTATCATTCTCATCCTTCAGATATCATTTTAAGTGACAAACAAGAGGGGGATTACATAGGCTACACATGTATATAAACATGCCATTAGTCATATCAACAATTGAGGAACGTGGGTGTACTATTTACAGAAAAGGGCAAATACCAATTATTTACATCAATCGAAACCCCAAAGGTTCAAATACAGGCAGAAATAACTCACTTGTAACTTACTGCAAGAGCTTCAGGGTGAGTAAAGAGGACCAAATATAAATATGTTGGCTGGCGAGCATTGCCACACTTCTAATACTGTCTCCTTTTAGCGTTGTTGGTCGATTGTTGTATTTGTGTTTTATATCTAGAATGTGACTGTGTTATAGGATCTACATTTTTCCTTGTCAAAAAAAGTTCCATCTATTTATATATTGATCGTTGAATTCTAAATTGGAGAAAATCACGCACTTGAACCAAGGGTGAAAGTGACTGTACTGGTGTGAAATTGATTTTATTTTGCCTCAGAGACATTTAGTTCACATAAAGCTAAAAGTACAATTTGAGAGATTTAGGACCTGCCTGCCCCACTTTGTAGACAACAATGCCAAACTCTCTATTGGCGGTGATGGCACATACACGCACACTCAGATAACACACTGCTCTTAAAAAAACTAGACGTATTACTCTCTTAACACTGTGACACACATTTATAGATAATTGGCTTCCAAAGCAGATGTGACTACAATTGCAAAAACATGCTGGGTTGGGTGAGGGGGACAGCACTTGGCACTGGAAACATACAATCAACCATATAACATTATTACCATACATTATTTGTTTGGGAAAAGTTTTTTTTTCATTTCCTCTGTATCATTTCATAGTTTGCTAGTGTTTAGCCTTTTTATTTGCAGAAGGTCATAAAACAATTCCTCACCTGCCTACATTCACAACATAACATTCGTAGGTTCAGAAGGCGGCCGTTTAATTTACCAGACGTCACATATATTTGACACAAGCAGAGACTCCAGTACCTAGTTACCCAGCAGACAGCTATCAACACAGCTAATCCAATTAGCCCCTCACATTAGAAACCACTGGGGGAGCTAGCCCAATGCTAACACACTGAGGATGGAGTAAGTTTAAAGGAGTGGAAAGAGCCTAGATGGACAGTGGAAAAGAGCGGGAAGTCTCCAAAGGCTTTTCAGGGATCAAGTTAAACCACCACTTAACCCTTAAAACGCAGGGAAAGTGTGTTGGTATGAGTGTCGGTGTGTAAGATAGTCACCTTTACTTCAGAAACACCTTCTTTGGGACTTGGGGGAATGGGGATTTGCGTAGGTGTCTGCGTGCAGTGGATTATGTTCTAGCCTTAAGACCGCACATCAATTTGTTCTTCTGACCTCGTCTAAATCTGCGGTAAGAACGGACACGCATGCATGTTTTCGTTTGATCCACAATCATTATTTTTTATCATAGTGCGTGTGTGTCTTTGTTCAGTTATCACTTGTTTTTGTGTAAGAGGAAGAAAATAAATCAGCATTAAACCGGTTACAGGGTTTTGCCACAGAATGTGTGAAAGCTACGTACTTCCATAAACTCAGTGGTCAAAAAAAGACGCTTGAAAAAAATAATAAAGCATAAATACTGTACATGAATATCTTCCACTCCAGAGAGTTGGGGAC